>NC_056751.1:624458863-624603863 GCF_019279795.1 Protopterus annectens | reverse complement strand
GAGAGGATGAGAGACATGCTACAAGTGTATAACTAAGGCAAACTACTTAAAGCAATAGTAACAGAAAGTACTGGGTCACATCAGACACTTGGGAGATCATTGTAAGAAGAAACCTATTTCACCGTTATGTAAAGCTTGGCATTAAATAACATAGTTCAGGTTATGCTATAACAGGATAACTATGCAAAGATAACCACGTGAGCAGTCTGAATGCAATTCAAACTGAATATTTTACTGGCACATTTTACAAAAACGACAGATTTGTCTGAAGTCTGGATTGATGTGTGCACTTTTTTTGGAAATAATTCCTGGGAAATGATATTCAAAGTGAAGAGACGTATGAAGGAACAGTTTTAATGGCACACAAGGCTGTTATTGTTTAATGTCTATTGTCATGCAAAGCTGACTAATTAGTTGAATGTGACACTCTAGCTCATTAAAGAAGGGGGTGGGGGTGTTGGGGGAGTAACCTAACCCAAAACTGAAACTTGGAAAATTGCTCTTTGTAAAAAGTCTTTTTATCTCAGTAATTTGTTGGCACTTTTACATGCTTCTTTCAGAGAATGTGTAGTACATCAGTAGGAACAACATTTGTAAAACATGGTTCAGACTAGACAATGGCACATGACCTGCAGACTCTGAGGTGTTCCATTCTAAATAAATGGAAATGTAGTCTGACAACAAAACGTAGGACTACTTATTCACACAACCTGTACTCTCATAGTGCATTATGGGACCGATTTAGCTTTCTAAAGAAATCATGATGAGTGCCCCCATGAGGACAGGTAAGGATAAAAAAAATAAATAAAATTTGGAATGAGTACTCATTTTGCTGCAGGTAGCAGAGGTGTAGTGATTCATGGCAAGATAAAAAAAATAGTTTTTTTCCATCATTTGCCTGTAGTTGTCCTTTAATGCTTAACATAATGCATAATGAAACAATGTAATTTACATGCCTAAATTTCCTGGTACAAACAATAAAGCCAGCCTTCAACATTTCAAATGAAAACAAACATGGAGCTCACATTGCTCACTATACTTAAACACTATAAACTGAACATTTTATAATAAAATAGATTAAGAAGGACTTTCTACCTTTTCTGAATACCCAATCTTCAGTTTAAAGTGTGTAAACCAAACCAGATTCACTTAAGAAACAATGCATTATTAATCATGTTATTTCAATGTGTTATTGTCACTCAAACATAACTATATTGTCCACCAAGTATATGTCTATACATTTGCCATGGCAAACATTTAGTCACATATTTAATCCCATGCAACCAGTCGATCTTATCTGACAAAAATCACTGTTGGGCATATTCCTGACTTCAGTTTCTCTGTAATAGTTTTTTTCACTGCTAATGTCAACAAAATATTGCCCATTTGAGTTTAATACATTGTACATTTTTTCATATGCTAAAAACATTAATGTTTTATTAAGTCATATATCCCTCTGCAATATTCCTGCCATTAGATTACTTGGTCAGTCTTAAAAGAAAAACCTGACCATGACCCAAAAATGTTTAACACATTTGAGAAAACCTCACCTCAAGAGCAGAATGAAGAGATGATTCTTAATAGCCATTGTTCCAAAATGCAACTACTCATGACTGATCAAAATTTTTATAATACATGTAGTTTTACCTAAGCTGTGTATTGCCAGTTAAAAAGGAGGGAGTAAGAAAGAAATACTAAGTGTTTTACAGCTTTGAAAGTTGTAAAACACTGAGTGCTGTCATACAAAGTTTAGTTGCTCCAATATACAAGATACAGAAAAAAAATAAAGAATAAAAGAAATTGTAGGAGTGCAAAAGTGTTTACAACTCAGGAAGCTGTAGCACATGTGCTGGTTTACAGATAGCACCCAGAAGCAAAGTGTATTTTTGATCTTTTAAGAGATTTAAAAGCTGTAATATATTTCATGTTGCACACTGTGTGGCAGAGTGAAGCATACTGCAGGTATATTACAACTTTTAAAGCTGTCCCACCTTCCCATAGCTATTGTTTTGTGGTTGCTGTTTATGTTCTAAGGCAAGACTACAGAATAACGGTGCTGAAAGGTGCTTAAACTTTGTTAATCACCTTTTGTGTATCAGAAAGGTGATTAAAAGGTTTGCTTTTTCCCACCGTTTAAAGACTAGTCAAGATTCTACAATTACTACAATAATAAGCACTGATTGATAAATTAATATGTAGTAAATAAAATTACAATATACTGTAAGCTAAGCCATTATAAATCAAGATTTGGTGTAGGGAAGGTGGTATGTAAGAGTAAGCATATGAAAAGAAGGGACCTTGACAAAGGTGTTGAGATGGGTAAGATCCAGAATAGGTCTCCAAGTGCCCCCTTTCCCATTTAGGAAGGGGGAAACAGGTTGAATGGTTCATTGGTTCATCAGGGACCCAGGAATCTCAAGGAAATGAGGAAGTTGCTGTAGAGGAAGTTGAAAAATCTCTGAAAAAGTGGAAGAGATATCCATACCATGAAGTAACCCTGACAGAACCTGGTCTAAAAGAAGGGGTGGGACAAATTGTCAAAAAGAAACGGGCATATCAGATAATGGAGGCTTCTGGGCCACAGAACTCTGAGAAACCTTTGCAGAGGGGGCCTGCCTACCACCCTTCTTGCCCTTGGAGGCCTGGCAGGGATGCCTGCAAACAAAAGCAGATCTAGAAGGATAATTCCTCTGGAACTTAGGGATAGGAGAGACAAAAATACATTTACTGTCCTACAAGGATTTGCCTTTCTCTTGAAGACACTTAAACATGTCAGCAGCAGTTCCAAAAATATGTTTATTATTCAAAAGAGCATCCGACAACTTGACCTTAATATCGTCAGACAGAGACTGAAGACAAAGCCAAGAATAATACCTCATGGCAGACCCAAAGCTGCAATCCTAGAAGAGGCACCAGCAGCATCATTGTTACACTTAATAGAGTGGTGTGTCACTTGAGAAACAGAACCTAAAAACGATAAGGCAGAGGATTTGCCATCAGAATCAGGGAGAGCAGAAATGACCTAACAAGCCTGAGCTACCAAGGCCAGAACAAACCTGGTCATGTGGGTCTGGTAATTAATAGCCCTAAAGGCCAAAGTAGAAGCAGTATAAACTTTCTTGCCAATCCTCTCCATTGCCCTGCTATCCTTATCAGAAGACAGAAGTTTGGAAGAGGGCAAACGTTTAGAAGGTTTGTCAGAAGAGACTGACACCACAGCAGGATCATCAAAAGGACATTTAAATAAAACTGACAATCCTCAGGAACCTTGTAGAATCTATCAGGTTTCTTAGGAGGAGGAGGATAAGAATCAGGAGACTTGGAAACAGCAATGAAAGTATCTAACAAAGCATCCAACACAGGAGGAACTGCTGATGGTTTAGGAGTATCTACTTGAAGCAACTCATAATATCTTCTGAATATCCGACACTTGAGAAGAATCCCATTTAAAGTATTCCATCATCCTAGCAATTGTGTCCCAAAGGACAATTCCTCAAAAGGTAACAGACTCTTCTTCATCAGAGCCATAAGCCAAAGGTGAAGGCATAGGACAAAGACCCCTCACCAAACACCGAATCCTCATCCAAGGAATCCGGTTCCCTAATCCATTTAGTAGTGGTAGACATCCAAGGAGGAGCAGGTACTGAAACCCTTGAGGAGGCTTTAGGGCCATCAAGGCAGGACACAAACCCTGAGTAAACTCCTGTCACTCCCCTTGAGGATCTTCAGGATGGACTGCAATCTGCTTCAATTTTTGTCTTTTCTTGGAAGAGACATTAGTCCTAACAAATACCAGAGGTTCTGACCCTTGGCAAGATTCTATAAGAGAACCCAAAACCTCCTCCCTGACCAATATATGTGGAGTCCCTCTAGGACCCTCTGAGATAATCAACAGCAGTTCCCCCCTCAATTTCTAGTGCAGATGCCTGCAAAGCCACAGAGGACATGTGGAAGGATGGACCATGCTGGCCTCAGATGGGTTCATGGCAGAGAAATCCGACATAGATGCTGAATGGCCTACAGAGCTATTACCCACTTCTAGAGGGACAACCAGTGGAGGCTAGACAGCTAAAGAATCCGGACAAGACTTCTTGACCTCTTTCTTACCTAGCGGGAGTATCTTGGGGTTAAAGGATTCTGCCATGGTACCCTGGACTAACTGTTTAAGCCATTGGTTTTCAAGATACATGGCCAGGGAAGACAAATGGCTTCTAAGTGTCTTAGCCACAAATGCCTTATGGGATGTGTCCAAACAAAAAAGACACTGTGATGATCCTTATTGGGAATCTGCCTCCCATACTGACATTTTCCTTTCTTGGATGACATGAACTTTAAGTAGCAAAATAAAAATACAAGACCAAAAAAGTAAACACCCCCCAAAAGGGCACTTATCTGGCAGCTAAGTATTTAGTACAGCAATAAGGCATTCAGACCAACTAGCAAAAGTAACCTTCAAATTGACAGCAAAGAATTTCTTGTCAGTTGCATCCATACATCCCTTATTTGCCCTATGTTCTATACGGGGAGCATAAATGTGACGTGATTCATACAAGATCATTAGGCTTTTATAAACTGGCTGAGTGTCAGTATGCCATGGGCAGGATATCCCTTCTGTCTTGGATACTGCAACAGTGATGTAGAAGGACATCATTTTTGTTCTGTTCTTCACTGCTTTGAACTGTATTCACAACAAGTATTAGTTTACTTTATTTGTAGCTATACTTCAGTTATATTTCTTGAACTATGTCAAAATTGAATTTTCTGTGTTTCAGTAATGTTCCTTTGTTAGAGTTTGTGTCTTTCTCCACAGACATCTTCTGAAAACAGACCTTGGTATGGCCCATTTAGACTACTGCAATAAACCAATGCAAACAATAAATAAATAAATAACAGAAAAAAATCACCATATTATTTCCTTGCTGCTAACACTCCAAACCTGATGGACAGGTGACGAGTGTCTAATGGTAATTTGTCTGAATGCTGATACTGAGAAACAACTGTTTTGAAAATAACTTTCAGCATACTGTCAATTTCCTTTTTTTCTACCTTTGTCTGACCATGGGGTTAGTAAATATAAGTTGAGGGAGAAAAGTTTCCCCTTATATTAGGGGGTACATGGGACTCTCCATCCAAAAACACTTTGTTTTTGGTTTGGTGGAAGTGGTTTTCAGCATAACTATTTCAGAGGAACTGGAAATGCGGTAATAAGATTCACTGAGTCTTCATAAATCCACCAGACAATACAACTCCTACTCCCCAATACAAAAGAAGATATTAAATTTGTAGTCCTGCTCAACCACATATGGGATGGGGGGATTGAAATATGCCTTTATCTTTATTCACCCTTATCCCCCAGAATGCTGCAAAGGTATCTAAACTCTGTAACACTACAACTGTCTTAACCCAGTCCTCAGTGATTAGCAGACTACAGTCTGCAAAAAAAGGGCAGTCACCCTCTTGTCCCTACAATTCCGGACTGACAGCTTCAGGTCTAGCCTCAAGATTCTCAATAAAGGCTCAATAGTTAGGAGGAGGAGTGCTGAAATTAAAGGATACCATTGATGCATCCTTTCTGAAACCTTAAATGTCTGAGATAGGGAAGGATTGGTTAAAACCTTGGCCATTTGCCAGTGGTATAAAAATTGCACTGATGTAATGAAGTCTACAAGGATACCATATGTAAGAATGTTTACCCAGATGCAAGTCCTATGGATGGGATGAAATTCTTAATCAAAATAAATAAAAAAGCCACTACTGGGCTATCCCTGGATTTCAGTGTATGTATCATGGTTATCAAAGTTCCAGACTAGTCCGCACTGCAACACCCTGGGATAAACCTTGCTTAGGCAGACCATATAATGCCTTGGAGTAACTGCTGCAGTTTCTTATTGGGAATAATATCTTAGCTAAATATTTAGCAGAAATGTTCACATCAGAATTAATAACAGATATTCTTCTGTAATTTGCTCACATATGGGTGGTCTGTCTGCTTTGAATAGCACTGTTGCTACTGAGGAAGAAGCTTCAGGGAACGGTCAATGACTTGATTGCAGTGCCCTGAGCCAGAAGGTCATGCCTGGGGTCATAATGTCCTGAGACACGGAATACATTTTGATGTTCAGATATCGGGCCTAGGTGCTTTCTCTTTAATCATCCCCCACCAATGGTTTGTATAACTTCCTCCTTGATGACTGGCTGGATCAAAGAAATGCCATCAACATTACCTTTCTAAGGATGGCATGCCTTGAGCAAAAATGTTTTCAGGGACTTCTCCCACATGTCATTGAAGCCAATAGTCTCAGCATACAAATCCTGATAAAACTTTAGAAATACACTATTAATGTCCTCCAGGCTCTTCATCATCTTTCCTTAAGCATCAGTTAAATGAATAACTGCTTTCTGTGCTCTGGGCTACTTTAGTCTAGAAGCTAAATATATCTTGGTCTTCTTCCTCAGCACCCAGGTGTGTACAGCAGCCTCCTGTAAGGGCAGTGAATGCCTCTGCTTTAATCCACATGTGCATCTCATATGAGATTGTGAATATTATTTCTGCCACTATACCTCCTAATATTTAAATTACATCTTCCCTTTCCTTCTCCATTGGTAGTTAGCAGCCTGACACCTGGATATGACGTGTTTCAGATGAGTCCAACATACTATTGGTGACACAAATATTAGCAGAATAATTATCAGAAAGGTATCCACTGTCATCAGCTAACACCAATGGCTCAAGCATGTATAGCCTCCTCTATTATTAAATTGATGTCCAACAAAACACCTTCATGACCTGTTAAAATGGCATGGAAACACTTGTATACTACTTACAAAATGCATCAGTAAAACAGCAGAGAAACAGTAGACGAACCTACTTTGTGATGAGAATACAAACAAGCAATCAGCATAATCTGTAAGGGACATATACCAGGCATGCCCTAAATCCTGACCCCGTAGTTATATATGCTGAGTATTAATGCAAATTTCCCTTTTAGGATATGACCTATGCAATACTGAATTAAATAGAACATTAAAGTTCCTCCCTGCAATAATATCAGAAGTGTCTTTAGAAAAGGCAGATAACTCACTGAAAAAGCCAATGCATAATACAGGTATGTCAGTTTTAGGATCATTTATACTTTCACAAGTGTAGGCCCATTTAAGGTCTAAAGAGAACATGTAGCCCAAAGCTGTTGAGAAGCTATAATAGTATTTATAAGGGATAAGTTTAAAAAATCTTTAACTTAAAACTACCCCTTACATGGATGATAAAGCCAGGACTATAACTAAATGTTTTACCCCTTCTCAATCCCACTAAACACTTGACATGCCTGCACCTTATTTTTAGTTCTTAGAACAGCAATTTTATAATGATTTAAGTAAGCAACCAATACATGAAGTTTCTTTGGGGTGTTTAAAACAGAAATATTTAGAGATAAATGATCATAATATAGTGTCCTTGCTGGTGTCCAGGGCATAATATTTACTATGGCCAAATGTGTACACACCGAAGTCCTATACAGATCCCAGCTACTATGAGTAGAAACATTTGCAAACATACACTCTGCTCATAAAGTCATGGCTATCCAAGTGCAAATAGCCCTTGACTTTTTTTTAGATGACTTCTGGCCAGTCGTTGACTTACAGCCTAAATGATTCTCTATCCAAGCTGAAACTTGAGAATTTATGGAGAAAAGTATGATAGTTTCACACCTTCCATACACAATGGGCATAATGTGCATCTTGGCTACCTCAGAAGGCAGAGGATCAAACCAGACCCTAGCAGAAAGCTGGAAAGGGAACATTTAACTGTAAGGCACCTTCCTGGGAGGGTACTGCACAGATGTTTCCAACGCATTAAGAATGTTCAGCTATAGCAATCTCCTCACCTCAGGTCAGCAATGTGATATTGGTATAGCTACACATGTCCAGTGTTGGATCATAGAAGCAATCATTGCTCTTTCAGTGGCTGTATCTTGAGTCCTGTATCTGTGCACCAGCTGATTCAGTCTCAGTCACCTCACTGAGCATGTACAGCTGCATAAACTTCAGGGCACACTCAGCAATGCAAAACAAGTGGCTGTTGCTTTTCTGTTTTATACAAACATTGGTTGTATACTTCAGCTGAGACTGTAGTTCATTTTTAAAACATCCTTCTAATATCTAGCAATCCTGGTGCTTTGTTTTCCTTTTTGCAGTAGCTAGTGCACAAATCTTGAAAGAATAATATAGCAGAATTCTTCAGCTGAAAAGGTTTACTCTCATTACCTTTATGCAGCAGTTTCTCATTATTCAGAAAGTTCAGCAGCTTAAAGATGATTTGAAACCTTCTGCTTGGATGCCCACTTATGAGCCCTCTCAGGTAATATTGGATTAGTCCCATGTTGAGGTCAGTTTTGATGAAGGCAACCTCAGCTGCCCAGGCCTCTATAGCTACGTGATGACCACCATTCACTTATCAAATCACAGCTATATCTTCCAAATATAGCATAGCAAGAGTGGGCTAAAGGGGGGGATTGCCCCAGGTACAAAAGAGGGTACTACTGTGGTGGTGGTGCCACGGTAGCATTGTCGCCTCACAATAAGACGTTGTCCTGTTCGATTCTCAGCTAAAGCATCTTCGTTGAAGGTTGTGCATCAGGTCTGGCAACTCAGCACGTAAAAATCTACTGCCAATCATTAACGGACCGGAGTTAGGCTGTGGTGACCCCTAACCAGGAAAAGCCAAAAGACACAACAACAACAAAGTGTTAGAGGGGGTGATTGAGAGCTCTGCAGTTTTTTTTTATGTACTGAAATGCTGGTACAGAAAGGTACTTGACTTCAGCATTTTTTTTTTTGCTCTTCACTTGAAGAATTGGGGTAAATGGTGCATGCATTGACTGGTGTATTGTAGGAAGCCAACTGGCTTCCTTCAGTAAGCAGAAGTCCTTTTTTGGGGGGGGCACAATTTCGAGGGACCAGCAGAGGGTGGCATATGAGCCAGCTATGGCTCTGTTCTGAAACCTAACCAGCCACCACAGGGATAGAGAACTATAATGAAAACTATTAATTTTAAACAAGTTATCTAGTGTGCCTTTAGGAGCGCTGCTGACTTCAAATAAATAAGCTCCACCTACCAGCATGCCTGTTACTCACTGCTCTTTCAAACTCATGTTGCCTGAATGCACATAATTTACTATTATATTCCAGGTAAAGGTGTGTATTTATACATTAACATAATTGTATTTTAATACACCAGTGCCACTTTCATGGATGTATGGTGATATCCTTTGCAGCAAGCAGTCATCCAGAAGCATAGCTGGTTCAATTAGCACCCTGGACTTGTGTGATCAACCAGTGCCCCAACCCCTCATCTCTTCAAGTGAAGAGCAAACAAAAACAAAAAAAAAAGCACTTAATTGTAATAAGCATTAAGTGATTGACTTATTACAGTTAGATCTACTCACCGTTCCTTCTACTGGCAGACCAAGTGGCTCTTCTCCCTCCAACAGGTCCCATTTCTGTTCCCTGCCCCCAACCCCCCTTTAATATATTTTATTAAAAAAATAATTTTTAAAGTATAGCAAACTGCTTGCTACAAATGTAGTAAACAGTTGTTACAATTTATACCCTGTATACCCTGCCTGCACAGAACACTACAGTGATCAGGTTTTAGTTAAAACAAAACAAATTTTTTTTTTTTACTTTTAAATGGTAGTAGACTGTTTGCTGCAATGTAGCAAGCAGTTGCTAGAGTTTAGACCACACTCAGAGAGATACAGCACTTAGACTAACCGCAAATGCAATATTAGCTTTAAAAGCCGGTATTACATTAAAAAGCGATTTGGATCAGCTGCTAGTGTCCCACAACACTTTGCTCCCAGGGCTGTTGTTCCTCTCATCCCATCCTAGCTACACTACTGCTGACATCTACCAATAATCAGTACTTACTTTCTGTTTCATATTAATTTATTTTTTGAAGGTTACTAACAGTTCACAAGAATATTACAGTTTTACATACTTGTTCATGTCACATTTCCAAGCTCAGTACTAAAAGTTCACAAGAGTAATATGGTTTTATATACTTAGGCATGTCATGTTTCCATGCACATTGCTAACAGTTCACAAGAGTAATACGATTTTACATACTTGTTCATGACATGTTGTCAAGCACATTGCTAACAGTTCACAGTTTTACATACTTGTTCATGGCATTTCCATGCTCATTGTTAACAGATCATAAGAGTAATACGATTTTACATACTTGTTCATGATGTTTCCATGCACATTGCTAACAGTTCACAAGAGTAATATGGTTTTACAAACTTGTTCATGACATGTTTTATGTACATTGTCAACAGTTCACAGTTTTACATACTTGTTCATGACATGTTTCTGTGCACACTGCTAACAGTTCAGAATAGTAATCCGCTTTCACATACTTGTTTATGACATGTACCCATTGTACATTGCTAACAGCCCATATAAGTAATACACCTTTACTTCCTTGTTCGTGACACATTTATATGTAACAATTACTAATATTTTTGTTGTAATGCAGTAGTTACAGTACAGGGTTGTGCTGATATTTCCATGAAGAGTGATTACTGTTTGGTAGTTTTAGAATACAGGGTCGTGCTGATATTTCCATGAAGAGTGATTACTGTTTGGTAGTTTCAGAATACAGGGTCGTGCTGATATTTCCATGAAGAGTGATTACTGTTTGGTAGTTTCAGAATACAGGGTCGTGCTGATATTTCCATGAAGAGTGATTACTGTTTGGTAGTTTCAGAATACAGGGTCGTGCTGATATTTCCATGAAGAGTGATTACTGTTTGGTAGTTTCAGAATACAGGGTCGTGCTGATATTTCCATGAAGAGTGATTACTGTTTGGTAGTTTCAGAATACAGGGTCGTGCTGATATTTCCATGAAGAGTGATTACTGTTTGGTAGTTTCAGAATACAGGGTCGTGCTGATATTTCCATGAAGAGTGATTACTGTTTGGTAGTTTCAGAATACAGGGTCGTGCTGATATTTCCATGAAGAGTGATTACTGTTTGGTAGTTTCAGAATACAGGGTCGTGCTGATATTTCCATGAAGAGTGATTACTGTTTGGTAGTTTCAGAATACAGGGTTGTGCTGATATTTCCATGAAGAGTGATTACTGTTTGGTAGTTTCAGAATACAGGGTCATGCTGATATTTCCATGAAGAGTGATTACTGTTTGGTAGTTTCAGAATACAGGGTCGTGCTGATATTTCCATGAAGAGTGATTACTGTTTGGTAGTTTCAGAATACAGGGTCGTGCTGATATTTCCATGAAGAGTGATTACTGTTTGGTAGTTTCAGAATACAGAATTCGTGCTGATATTTCCATGAAGAGTGATTACTGTTTGTAGTTTCAGAATACAGGGTCGTGCTGATATTTCCATGAAGAGTGATTACTGTTTGGTAGTTTCAGAATACAGGGTCGTGCTGATATTTCCATGAAGAGTGATTACTGTTTGGTAGTTTCAGAATACAGGGTCGTGCTGATATTTCCATGAAGAGTGATTACTGTTTGGTAGTTTCAGAATACAGGGTCGTGCTGATATTTCCATGAAGAGTGATTACTGTTTGGTAGTTTCAGAATACAGGGTCATGCTGATATTTCCATGAAGAGTGATTACTGTTTGGTAGTTTCAGAATACAGGGTCGTGCTGATATTTCCATGAAGAGTGATTACTGTTTGGTAGTTTCAGAATACAGGGTCGTGTTGATATTTCCATGAAGAGTGATTACTGTTTGTAGTTTCAGAATACAGGGTCGTGCTGATATATCCATGAAGAGTGATTACTGTTTGTAGTTTCAGAAGTAAGAACTGGGGAAGAAGCTGAGAAGAGGGAGAGCCTGACTCTTACAGGGAGGGAGAGGTAATGACTGGTGTGATTTTACTTCTCTTAAATATTAACTAGGTACCAGTTACTTTCAATTTATTTATAGATTAACTATAACCTCCATTTCTTAGGAACCAGTTACATTCAATTTATTTGCAGGTTAACTATAACTTCCCTTTTGCATTTACATATTTATGAAGATTGAGCAATCATCTGAGTAGTTCCAGACCTGTGAAATAGATATATAAGTCGATAATTTATAGTGGAGGCTAGAGCCCATGAACAACCAGTGATAGAAAAGTGCTTGCCTTTGTCCAGAAAACACGAGTATTTGTACATTTCCCCTTATGTGTTACTGAAGCTTATTTCTAAAATGTGGGTTCTCCCTTATGTTCCTGAGCTCTGTGGATAGGTGATTACAGATGATTCCAGTGAGAAGTGGCTGTTTTACTGAAGCCTCCTTTCCCAGTTCAATTCCAAAAGGTAGCCTATGTACCGTCAAATCTTTATTTCCTGTTTTCTGGGAGAGAGAGCTAGAATGAGAGAGAGAGAGACAGAGACATGTTCTGACTAGAAGCCTAGAGCTAATTAGTAGTACTAGTAGCCAAGAGAGGCACCAAAACTATTATGTAAATTTTTAAAAGTAAGTGAGGATAAAATAAGAATGGAATGAGACATTACTGGGAGCCAGTTGGCTTTTTCTAGAATTAGGCAGTGATTCACTGGTTGTGGAGACAGGTTGATAAATCTACATACAGAGTTGACTGTTTGAATTTTGCTTGTGTTGTAAGAAGAGCAGATGGAGATTATTGGGACAACATACTACAGTCTAGGTATGAAGACATTCTTAGCCAGAGCCCACCTGACTTATTTTTGTTAGGTAACTGGAAATGGAGTAGGAGGTATTAAGCTGGCCTAAAGCTTTTTTTGTGATCATAGAGTAGGTATGAGTTTTGAATATCACAGTTGGGTCTAACATTAAGCCAATATATTTAAACTTGTCCACTGAAGAAATTGGTGTATGTATATCTTGTGGGGGAGTTTCTTAGCTTGTGCTGGATGCCAAATAATATAGTTGTTGTTTTAGTCACATTTAGAGTAAGGTGGTTATTAGTAAACTATTGATAGAGACAGGACAAATCATTTTGAAAAACAGTTTGGACACTTGGAGGATAGAGCACTTATGTGAATTATTATGTCATTAGCATAAGGAGTTATGTTAGAGGGAGAGAAGGCTGTTTTTCTATCATACATAAATACTGATAATAGTATGAGACCACATACTGACTTCTGTGGAACTCCAGCTATAAACCCAGTCAACCACCCCTTCTCCAGATATGAAAATTATTTTATTTATTATTTTATTTATTTTATTTAACATTTGTTTACCCGGAAAGTCCGACTTGGAACAAAGCCAATTTTCAGTGGAGGCCGGGGGAGAAATGCTCCAGATGCATGTCTGTGTAACATGGGAGGAAACCGGAGTACCCAGAGGAAACCCACATGAATGCAGGGAGGACATGCAGATTCCGCACAGAAGGCACCCCAGCAGAGAATCGAACTGGATAACCTCTTGCTGTGAAGTGACAATGAAAATGCTGTATCTGTTATGGTTTATATGGCAGTTAATGTGTTGTGTCCACTACAACAGCTATGTTGTGAATCAGCTAGGAGACTGTATTTGCTAAGGTGTTCATAGACCTTCTGTATATTTAGTTAGATTATCTTGCTTAAAACTGCTAATTTAAGTACCTTGACAAAGGGAATGTCTAAATTGCACTCCTCATTAGTACCACCTATCATATAAACAATGACACCCATAGCAAAGGACATCTGGGAGCTGCAGTGAGCATATTAGCATTGCATTATAAAAGTAACATTATCTCAACGTATTTCTCATTGCAGTGTTAAACTGCATATCATAAAGTTGTCTAACATCATTAAAAAAAGATTAAAACCTACCTCAGTATTACTGTAGAAAATAACACACAAGATAGCGCAGTCATAACAGCTTATGAAACTCCTATAAGGCCCTGTTCAACAGACAAGTTATGCAGTTACTGCGTCAAATTTAAATCAATAGAAAATGGTAATATAAAAATGAGCGAATGTAAAGCCTAGACCTCTGGTTTGTGGGATGCATGAAATATCTTCTAATGTAGAACTTCAGAACACAGTCTGTGACACAAGGCTTTAACATTCATCTTGGATAATTTCCCAACCATACCTAATTACTCTGTTTTTACCAAGTTTTGGGGTCCAAATAATGGGGTGCCACGATTCCCAAGAAGCACCCCTTCATTTCTGATTTTTTTCCACTTTATATTTTTTCGCTTTTTCAGCTAACGTCATCACATGCACGATGATGTCAGCACCGTCTGGGCTACCAGCCTATCAGAATTGAGCTCAAGGGCTCACATACACACATTTGCAGCTGGGCGCTCAAGGGCTGTTCAAATTCTCTGCGAAAGGGAATACTTATTGTCGGCTGCGGACTCCAGGTATTTATTCCATGTCAGGCCATTTCAGTTTTCTTTATTTTATGTGCTGGGCAAGTATGTCTGCTGCTGATCTAAGTCCCATTTATCTGCTTGGCAAAGTGTGCATACAAGTGTTATGTTGGGCCATCTCAGTTTAATTTTAAATGCTGCAGTTTACTTGCTGGTTTACTCTTTATCTGCTTAGCTAGCAGTCTTTTGTGTGCCATTTGATTTGTATCATCTTCTGCTATTGTTGGGCCATTTCAGTTTACTCTTTATTTTAAAGATGTTAAAAAACAATTCCGTGCTGTTTCAGTTTAGAGGCAATCAGGCAAAGTGTGCGTGCGAGTGTTATCTTGGGCCATTTCATGTTGCTGCTGCAGTTTACCTGCTTGTGTGCCATCTTATTTATCATTTACTTTATTTTAAATGCTGCTGACTTTATTTTAAAGATGTTACTTTCATTTCCATGCCATTTCAGTTTAGGGGCAAAGTGTGCGTGCGAGTGTTATGTTGGGCCATTTCATGCTGCAGTTTACCTGCTTGTGTGCCATCTTGTTTATCTATGGCTTAACCATTTTCTCATTTACTTTACTTTAAATGATGCTGATGTTCCATTTAGGGATGAGTGTAGTTTCTCATTTACTTTATTTTAAATGCTGCTAACGTTAGGGGTGAGTGTAGTTTCTCATTTACTTTATTTTAAATGTGGCGAGTGTAGTTTTTCATTTACTTTAAATGCTGCTGACGTTCCGTTTAGGGGCTAGTGTTATGATGGTATTTCATGCTGCAGTTTACCTGCTTGTGTGCCATTGTAGGGGCAAAGTGTAGTTTAATCTGATGCTCAGTCACTGTGAAGTGTAGTTTAATCTGCTGCTCAGTCTCTGTGAAGTGTAGTTTCTTGGCAAAGTGTAGTTTCATATGCTGTTCAGTCACTGTGAAGTGTAGTTTCTTGGCAAAGTGTAGTTTCATATGCTGCTCAGTCACTGTGAAGTGTAGTTTCTTATTTAATCTGCTGCTCAGTCACTGTGAAGTGCAGTTTCTTCTCATTTAATCTGGTGTGTGCGCGCGCGCGTGTGTGTGTGTGTGTGTGTGTGTGTGTGTGTGTGTGTGTGTGTGTGTGTGTGTGTGTGTGTGTGTGTGTGTGTGTGTGTGTGTGTGTGTGTGTGTGTGTGTGTGAGTGTAGTTTCTCATTTACTTTATTTTAAATGCTGCTAACGTTAGGGGTGAGTGTAGTTTCTCATTTACTTTATTTTAAATGTGGCGAGTGTAGTTTCTCATTTACTTTAAATGCTGCTGACATTCCGTTTAGGGGCTAGTGTTATGATGGTATTTCATGCTGCAGTTTACCTGCTTGTGTGCCGTTGTAGGGGCAAAGTGTAGTTTAATCTGATGCTCAGTCACTGTGAAGCGTAGTTTAATCTGCTGCTCAGTCTCTGTGAAGTGTAGTTTCTTGGCGAAGTGTAGTTTCATATGCTGTTCAGTCACTGTGAAGTGTAGTTTCTTGGCAAAGTGTAGTTTCATATGCTGCTCAGTCACTGTGAAGTGTAGTTTCTTATTTAATCTGCTGCTCAGTCACTGTGAAGTGCAGTTTCTTCTCATTTAATCTGGTGTGTGTGTGTGTGTGTGTGTGTGTGTGTGTGTGTGTGTGTGTGTGTGTGTGTGTATAAATGCCCCCATTTTAATACACCTGGTGGCTAGAGGTACTCGGCTCAAACCCTGTACCTTGGGTACAAGGTAAAAAGAGCCTAATGTTCCTAACCACCACCACTTTTGAATTTATGGCATATTTTTCATCTGTTCCTCATAAAACCTGTGGTTTTCAGGATTTTTGTGACAAATCACTGAAGGATTGAATTCATTAAATAATGACAGGCATTTGAATTTCAGACTTCATATTCTTCAGAAAATAAATGGTAATACAAACCCTTTTATTCTAGCAATTTTCTAAGTTTATAAGACCAGTATTTGAAATTTGTCCCTATTTTGGGGCTGTATTCCCCCATTATTTGCTTTGTCCAGGTTTTTTGTGCTAAGAGGTTGAGAACTATGGTGAGAAGTGAGAAATTAATTCACTAAATGACAGCTATTTAAGTTTCAGTCTTCCTATCTTTCAGGAAACAAAATGCTGATTTGGCGTAGTGGTATGTTGCTCTGACTGTAGTGCACATGGTCCTGGGTTCAAGACTTCCCAGTAAAATGAATGGTGGTAACACAACATTTTATTCTAGCAACTTTCCAAAATTATACAAGCAATGTTTAAAATGTGCCACTGTTTTTTGGCCTTTTGTCCACCCCCCCACACTGAAAAAAAAAACAAAAAAACTTAAATTGAAAATAAGTGCAAGATGCTGTGCAAGATGTCTATGGCTTACACCACTGTCATTCTGTTTTTATATATATGATGGAAATATTCTGAATTGGGCAGTTTAGTCATTATTTGTTCATGTATTTTGTTTCACTGCCTACTGAAAAAATGTTCAAACAATACATTTAAAATATGCTCTGTCTAGCAAGTGTGCTGTATTATACAAGGAATATAATTTAATAAAGTCAGGAAGGTGTATCAAAGAACACAAGTATATATCTTGTTTTGTGTGCAAGGGGCCAATGGTTTGAAAAGAGCCCAAAGGTAATCTTTATCTCCCACTGGCAAGATGTATTTTCTTTGGATGTGGTGTGGGTTTCAATGCTGTTTTAATGAATGTGAGTTTTAAGGGCAGAGACATTTTAATGCCAAGTCTATTTTCATTGTGAGACAGTATTGCTTTGTTTAGCAGATGTCTATTAGTGTTTGTGCATTGTGCTGTAAAGTGTAAAAATAAAAGCCAAATAATTATTGTAGAAGTAAAGCACTATGCACACTGTAGTGTTTATGGTAAATGAGGAACAAATAGCCAGGTAATGGGACATTGGAATAGCTGCAGGGGGACTCTGATGACATATTTTGGTTGTCTGTTCTTCAGTTTGCATTTGAAAGTTGGTATCCCACAATTCCACTGGAGTGGGTTGGGTACATAATTATGTATGCAAATGTTATGTTAAACAGTGTACAGATTTGTACCTATTTTTCATGGGCCCTGTCCAGATTTTTGATGTTTCCAGGTTGAGAGGTATGCCTGGAACTCTTGTCCTAAACATATCATACAAGATATTTCATGTGCAACATTCCAAACTCATACATATTCTATATATTTCTATGCCTATATATATATATATATATATATATATATATATATATATATATATATATATATATATATATATATACACAGACACAGAGAGAGAGAGATATACTTCAGAAGCTTGAAGTTGTGAAACTTCAAACAGCCGAGACCATAAGATGAAAGTTTTAAAACTTTAAAGACCTAAAAAAATATATATTTTTTTACGTTTTTGTAGGGGGGCAAGCCCCCCTAAATCCCCCAAACCCCGTGCTAATTAAATATACCAACTCCGAAATCGCACTACAGTGAGGAAAAAGGTAAATATCCCATTCTGCACTGTACAGAGATCTCAATTCAAAACTATCAAAGTTTCAAAACTTCGATCTTATGGTCTCAGATTTTGAAGTTCAGAGTTTTGAAACTTTGAGCTTCTGAAGAGGATTTATAGATATATATATATATATGCGTGTCTTTGGAATAGGCTACCAGTTCACATGAAACAGAGCACCTCTATGACACTGTTCAAGAGGAACCTGGACGAGTAGATGGGGCATTGTAAATTCTTACTGGGAATAGCACCCACAACCCCCCTGGACATGAGCAGTCATCACTAAATGCAATATTAGGTATTGACTAGCATTTGCATGGTATTACAGTGGGATGAATCAGCTAGGCTTAAAATGGCCTTTGGGTCAATAGCCTTTTAATCTCCTATGATCATATATATATGTGTGTGTGTATATATATATATATATATATATATATATATATATATATATATATATAATACAAGGTTTACCTTCAAAATGCTGATGGTCAAAACATCAAAACCGCATCTGCAAACTCTGAACTGCATCTTCTCAAAACCTCGAATGCCAGTGTTCTGAACTGCAAAATCTCGCCGCCTTTTTGACCCATGTTAGCACTTGTTTGTAGGTGTAGCTAAGTCAGAAATATCAACGTTCAATGTTTTTTTGACTTTCGGAAGATTCAGTGGTACGATTTTCGCAGAAACATTTTGGTGGTGTGCACATTCATGTATGTGCTTTCGACATTTTAAAGGTAAACCATATTACACACACACACACACACACACACACACACACACACACACACACACACACACACACACACACACACACACACACACACACACACACACACACACACACACACACACACACACACACACACACATTCCATGTCAGAAGATTGAAAGTTCAAAAGACTGAAAATCAAAATATATAAATCTCAAAATATACAAAAATATTTTTAACGCAGGGGGCAAGCCCCCCTGCACCCTACACCCCCTGCTAATTATATATACCAAATCCAAATCACACAACACCAGAGAAAAGGCAAATTCCATTTTCAATATTTTGAGTTTTAGATATTTTGATTTTCAGTCTTTTCAGTTTTCGATCTTCTGAAGGGAATCCATATATATATATATATATATATATATATATATATAGAGAGAGAGAGAGAGAGACACACACACACATACACACACACACACACACACACACACACACACACACACACACACACACACACACACACACACACACACACACACACTGGCTATAAAAAGTGTACACACCCCTGTTAAAATGCCAGGTTTTTGTGTTATAAAAAAATTAGACCACAATACATCATTTCAAAACTTTTCCCACCTTTAATGTGACCTATAACTCGTACAATTCAATTGAAAAACAAATCTGTTAGGGGAAAAATATAAAAAATAAAAAACATACAATAAGCTGGTTGCATAAGTGTGCACACCCTTAAACTAATACTTTGTTGCAGCACCTTTTTATTTAATTACAATATTCAGTCTTCTTGGGTACACACCTGCCATCAATTAAAGAGACTCTGATTAACCCCAAATAAAGTTCAGCTGTCCTAGTAAGATTTTCTTGAGATTTACTCAGTTGCCTGCTACAGCAAAAGCCATGGTTCAGAAACAAAGCATCAAAGGGATCTCATTGTTGAAAGGTACCAGTTAGGAGAAGGGTACAAAAAAATGTCCACAGCATTGGATATACCATGGAACACAGTGAAGACCATCATCAAAAAGTGGAGAAAATATGGAACAGCAGTGATGTTGCAAAGAACCGTACCATCCCTCCAAAAGTGATGAAAAGAAAAGACAAAAACTGGTCAGGGAGGCTGCCAAGAGACCTACTGCAACACTGAAGGAGCTACAGGAATTTTTGGCAAGTACTGGTTGTGTACTACATGTGACAACACTCTCCAGTATTCTCCATATGTCTGGGCTATGGGGTAGGTTTGCAAGATGGAAGCCTTTTCTTACACAGAAAAACATCTGGGCCTGGCTATAATTTGCAAAACAATACATCACATCTCCCAAAAGCATGTGGGATAATGTGTTATGGTCTGATGAGACCAAGGTTGAACATTTTGGCCACAATTCCAAAAGGTACATTTGGTGCAAAAACAACACTTCGCATCACCAAAAGAACACCATTACCACAGTGAAGCATGGTGTTGGCACAGTATCATGCTTTGGGGTTGCTTTTCTTCAGCTGGAACTGGGGCTTTAGTCAAGGTGGAGGGAGTTATGAACAGTTCCAAATACCAGTCACTTTTGGCCCAAAACCTTCAGGTGTCTGCTAGAAAGCTGAAGCTGAAAAGGAATTGCACTTTTCAACATGACAATGACCCCAAGCATACATCCAAATCAACAAAAGAATGGCTTCACATAATGATATGGGTCTCATTAAAAGCCTATACATTTGGTAAAACTCTTACCTGGTACAAAAATAAAATAAAAGAATGGGATAAAGCATTATTAGATGCACAATCCAAAGTCATGTCAATTAAAAATGAAAAAAAAAAAATCAAGACTCCCCACAAATCAGAAAGAAAATAGAGGAGTTAAATAATAAATATAATTAAATATTAACACATAATACTAGTTTAGTATTAGAAAAATTAAAAGTAAACTCCTTAGCCACCTCTCCCAAATATCTACATAACTTGTCTACAAGAATCAAAATACAAG
Source organism: Protopterus annectens (assembly GCF_019279795.1). Taxonomy (NCBI): domain Eukaryota; kingdom Metazoa; phylum Chordata; order Ceratodontiformes; family Protopteridae; genus Protopterus; species Protopterus annectens. The sequence continues at coordinate 624,583,333 of NC_056751.1, read as the reverse complement.
CCAAATCCAATAATTTTAACAACATTTATCACGAAATGAAAGGAAAAAAAGTATTGTATATAGGAGATGTTCTTGATGCATTCAGACATCACTACATGGAGCACTTTAAAGAAGAGAAATTCCATACTGACCAACTAAACACAGTTATTAATTTTACTAATATTGAAAAGATACCAGAAAATTTTAAATCAGACTTACAAAAGCCTATATCCTATAGGGAAGTTTTTGATAAAATTAAAGAAGGCAAGACTAACAAAGCACCAGGAATAGACGGTACCACTATGGAATTATGCAAACTTTTTCCCCCAACGATAACCTCCCTACTCCATAAATCTTTAATAGAAGTTCAAACAAATGCATTAAATTCCACCCTCTTGGAAATACTCTTTAATTACTCTGATTCTAAAAGAGGATAAAACATCAAATCTATGCACCTCATATAGACCCATATCACTACTGAATAATGATTACAAGATATTCATGTCAATTTTAGCTAACAGAATTAAAATACCCTTATCTAAAACAATCAACAATGACCAAACAGGATTTATGTTCAGTAGACACACACATGATAACATTAAGAGGATACTTATTCTTATAGATTATGTAAATAAAGAAAATACAGAGATACTTACAGTAGGTTTAGACATAGAAAAAGCTTTTGACTCTTTAAATTGGGATTATCTATTTAGAATACTATCACTATTTGACTCCCCCCTTGTTTCATTCACTTACTAGAAAACATATATATAAACAATTTCGCCTATGTTAAATTACACCCATTCACATCAGAATCTATTCATATAACAAAAGTCACTAAACAAGGTTGCCCTATGTCGCCCATTCTTTTTGCTCTAGCTATTGAAGTATTTGCAGAAACAATACGCAATAACCTAAAAATAAAAGGGGTGGCTGTTTACAATAGATATAATTCTAAAATAATGCTTTTTGCCAACGACATATTATTAAACTTAATTAATTCTAAAGGGTCCTTGGAGGAGTTAGAAGTAGTGATTGAGAAATTTTACTTGATCTCAGGTCTTCACTTCAATAAGTCAAAATCTAAATTTTTATTCTTAAACAAAAAGAAAGACGTACAGGTTAGAGAAAACCATATTATACCATGACCCCCCATTAATATTCCAAAACTTGCACGCTGATTGGCCAGCGTGCACGTTGTAAATCGACTTATACTAATGGGAAAGGTCCGTCGCCGGACTTTTCCATTAGTATAAGTCTTTTTTTAAAACACTGTCTCGCTATGTTAAAAGAGTTTAACATAGCGACACAGGTTTAAAAAAAGCAATAGAGATCACCGTTGCTTTTTTTAAAGCTGTCTCGCTATGTTAAACTCGTTTAACATAGCGACACAGTGTGTAAAAAGCAACGGAGATCTTGCTTTCTCCGTTGCTTTTTTTTTTAAACCTGTCTCGCTATGTTAAATGGGTTTAACACAGCGAGACAGCTTTAAAATAAGCAACGGAGATCTCCGTTGCTTATTTTAAAGCTGTCTCGCTATGTTAAACCCATTTAACATAGGGAAACAGGTTTAAAAAAAGCAACGGAGAAAGCAAGATCTCCATTGCTTTTTACTGTTTCGCTATATTAAATGGGTTTAACATAGCGAGACAGCTTTAAAATAAGCAACGGACATCTCTGTTGCTTATTTTAAAGCTGTCTCGCTATGTTAAACCCATTTAACATAGCGAACAGTAAAAAGCAATGGAGATCTTGCTTTCTCCGTTGCTTTTGGCCACAACTCTGATGTACTGCGTAGGCATGCGCGGTACATCAGAACTGCCGGATACCAGACAGCTGCGGAAGGGCAGCAAAGAGGCATTATACAATGCCATTATTTAAGAAAAGTAATTGTTTCTTTTCTTAAATAATGTCATAGTATAATAGCAATAACCCACTTCTGGGTGTGGGTAATGCGGGATTTACCCACGGTTGTCTGTGTTTGGTCCCTCGGGCCGCCTCGACCAAACCATGCCAACCGTGGGTAAATCCATTACCCACCCAGGTGTGGGTTATTGCTATACTATAGGGATACAAGAATCCACTCTAAAGTACTTAGGAATAGTCTTGTGTAAAGAGCCAAATGAGATAACATCAGTAAACTATAACGATATCATTAACACAATGAAAATTTGTATTGATAGATGGAATAAAATATTATTAACTTTTGAAGACAGACTTCAATTAATAAAAATGGTTTTACTACCCAAGATTCTCTATGTGGCTACAGCTATTTAATAGCTTCCCGATAGATGTGTTTTCAAAGAAATTAATTCAGCTTTTTTAAAAATGTTATGGTTCCCTAAGAGAAATAGAATAGCCTTAGCACATCATATTAGACTAAGGAAACTAGGCGGATTTAACTTTCCAGATATAGAAATATATATAAAGGCATCCATATCCAAAACTATTATAGACTGGCTAAATCCCAATCATTTGGCCAGCTGGAAAGAACTACTAAGTGTCATATCAATAAATGAAATAAGTTTCTAATATTTCATAAAGCTAATAAACCTTGGTATCTAATAAGTACGTGCATGCAATATAATACAGCAAAACCTACTAAAACATATATGATTAATTACTACATTAATTAATTCAGGAAACTTATAAATGCTAATATGGACCTGAAACTTTGGATAGATCTCCTAATACCTTTCACCATAACAAGAGATTATCTTCACAAAATATATAGAAAAATAATCACTTCTTTGGAACAAAACAAACTTTTCTGTTGGATGCAATGCATAAAAGAGTTAAAAGGTTTAGATATTCAAGAGATAAAAACAACTTATAAAATCCAATCACAGGACTGGTTGACTCTACAAAGCATTTTAATGTATTCACAAAATTTATGTAGAATAACTAAAGTTCCTCTTGTAAAGCTATGCCGAAATTCATAAATCACCTATATGAAATTATATATAATGACCATAGTAAAGAAAATGGTATATCCTTCCTATATAAAGAACTAATATACTATAAAACTATACCTAAAGCTTCTTATTGGAAATATATTTTGAAAGGTCATTCACTACAACTGAAAGAAGAAATTAACGTAAATATTTTGTTATCAGTTAAATACAATTCCTATACACAATATTCAAAAATCTTTAACTGGAAATATATACACAGAGCTTTTTTAACCCAAAAGAAATTACCAAGTTCAGTTCCCCCACAAATGGAATATGTTGGAGATGTGAAAAGACACATAGAGCAGATTGGAATCCTATTTTTTATGATTGTATTAAAATCAAAACATATTGGGATGGAATTAATAAATTCTTGCAGGCTTTGTTTAATGATTACTTCATTTTATCTAAAACACTGATCCTTTTGAATGTGAATGAAGGTCCACATCTAAATAAAACAAATATGTATCTCTTATGGACAATACTTGCAATCTCAAGAAAATGTATAACTAGAAGATGGAACTCAAACATAACATCAACTGTAAAAAATTTTTATACGTTATTGAAGAGCTCAATTTTGATGGAGATGAAAATTATGGAACCAAGGACTTTTCCAAGACCATTGGTTAACAATCCATGGAAAAATATTTTGTCTTTGATTGATACTTTACAACAATGAACGGTCATCCTCTGACAAGCAGACTGTTATATTTTTGTACTATTTGTTTTCACATGCAACTATTATTGATGTCAGGCTGATGTATATATTGTATATAGTTATTTAGAATGTCACTTATAAAATGTTATGAAATTAGATATAATTTCCAGAAGAGAATCACTGGCCTCAAACAGATGCCCTATGCAGCTTGACTGAAGAAACTCCAGCTGTACACGGTTGCATACCGCCTACTCAGAGGTGATCTCTGCCTGACATACAAGGCCATGTCCAACCCAGAATTGATGGACATGTTCCACCTAAAGAAAACCTTATCCCCTCGAGCCACACACTCTAGGGATCTAAATTTGGTGGGTCGTACTTTCGCTCATTGAAAGTAGATCCATATATATATATATATATATATATATATATATATATATATATATATATATATATATATATATATATATTGATATCCGGGTATGGAAATAAGATGCATTGGAAAAGCTGGTGGTGGAATGTAGAAGCAAGAAGTTATCAAAAGAAAGACAGAATGCTTAAAGAAGTGGTAGGTAAAAAGGTTGAACAAAGCTAAGAAGGAATACTGGTTGGCTAACAGAGAATTGGAGAGAGAGCACTCACAATGGCAAAGAACAAGGAGTGTGAGTAACTGTACCAACTTCTGGAAAGTGACTTAGCAGATTGTACAAATAAACTCTGTCATGTAGATAGACGAAAACAGAAAGATAAATATTTTTATCAGACAATATTCATAGGTGATGTCAGCAATAATCTGTTCACCAGTCCAGAAGACATTAACTGTCGATGGAAGGAATACTTTCAGCAGCTTCTAAATGAAGAACATCCCAAATAAGCTGGACTGCGCCATGCGCAGCTTACAATGAATGAAGAAGTCAGCCTAGAAGAAGCACAAACACCATTAAAGAAAATGAAGTAGGAAACTAGCAAGCCAAGGAGAAATCACAGCAGACAAGAGCAAGGAGTTGGGTGAGGCAGAAGGTAAATGGCTGCCGGTGGTACTCACCTTGGTACGCAGAGAAAGGCACTTCCCAGCTTACTGGAGAAAAGAATTTTAGTACCAGTGTACAAGAACAAAGGGGGATTCATAGCTGTGGGCAGTACATATGTATCAAACTCCTGACATGCAACATTAAAGTGCTGTTGAGGGATGGACTGCAAAACTAGTGGGCAGAGTAGTTGAAATGAGCAGTTTGGATACAGATCAGGATGAAACACAAATGAGCTGATGTGTGCAGTGAGGAACAAAGAAAAAGCAGCAAAAGACAAGGAAGGAGTGCAACTGGGCATTCCAAGGTTTGAAGAAGGCATATGACAAGGTCCTAAGAAAGCTGATTTGGGCAGTCCTGTTTGAAGTCCCAGAAACATTGGCAAAATTAGTGCAGGCTATTTATAAGACCCAAATGACAGAAACAGTAACACTGTTTGGACTCAGAGGAATTCCCAGTTGGAGTGGATGTGCATCTGGGTTCAGCTTTAGCCCACTGCTGTCCATACTGGTGATGGACTACATTAGCAAAGAGGTTGCAGGGACAGCTCAGCAAAGCTGCTGCATACCAATAATATCGGATTACTAGCAGACTCTGAACAGGAACTTCAGCAAACGATAGATGAATGGAATGCAAAACTAAAGGCACATGGTATGAAACTGACTACTGACAAGATAGCTGTCACAGTAGCAAAAGGGGTAATCAGAAGAAGCTGAATACTGACATAAAGGAGAAAATAGTGGGACAGTTTAACAACTTTAAGTATCTTGGGGGATTTGAGCAGAAGTCTAAATAATGACATCAGAGCTAGAATCTGAAGTGCTTCCATCAGCTGGCACAGAGTGCTAGGGGTAGTGTATGACAGAAGAAGGCCAAAGAAGCTCAAGAGTTAGGTGTACAAAACAGTGGTGTGACCAGTGCTACAGTATGGTACAGAAACCTGGACTGTAAGGGCAGAGCAGTTAAGAAGCTAGACATGAAGTGCCTGAGATGGGTGCCATCATGTACACTGTGGGGCAGATGAACAAATGAGGACATCAGAGCAGAAGCCAAAGTAACCCCAATATCAGAGAAGGTCAAGAAGAGCAGACTACAATGGTTCACCACATGTGCAGGAAAGCAGATGATGACTTGGTGAAGAAGGTTTGACAGAAACAGGAAGATGACAAGAGAAAATAAGAATGTCCAGCCAAGAGTTAGATAAAATGCTTGACGGAAGACTTAAAAAAGTCAGGCATGATGATGGAAGAAGGTAGGAGAATTACCCTGAATCAAAAGGTGTCAATGGTTAAAGTGACAATACACCCCCATAGAGAAAAACTGAAAAAAGAGAGCTGATGATGACGTACAGGAGAAAAACAGTTATGAGTCTTTCCATTCATAAAAATCTATGCAAAACTAGTTAAAATTGCAGTCAATAAATCTTAAGTAATACACTGGGGATATGGATTGTGTGAGACATACAATACGTTTTACTGCTGGACTAGGGAAAATTGGTTCATGACTCAGGACTTTGCCACTCAAGATAAAACTCTCTTCATAAACCACATTACCAGGTATTTGATTGTTAACAACAAACTGACATCACTCACACACTATAGATATTACATACAGCCAAGCTAGAGCTTATCCCTTTGTCTATATAGACAGAGACAGATATAGACATAGATATATTAATAAATATGTAGCTATCAGTAGATAGAGAAATATATATCTATACATATCTATATCTAATCTATGTATATCTATATAGATATAGCTATATCATCTATATATATTTATATATATATATATATATATGTGTGTGTGTGTGTGTGTGTGTGTGTGTGTGTGTATATATATATATATATATATATATATATATGTATATATATATATATATATATATGGGTTTAAAAGGTCACATAAACAAACCATTCAGTACAAACTTCAAGAAAAACTCAGCCAAGTTAGAGCCTTCACTGTGTAATACCTTAAACCTTCTGTGGTGGAGGCTCATGGGCTACATGCAAATGATCCCTTGAGATCATACCAAAATCTCAAGATGCCTAAAATTCTCTTGCTCAACTAAACAAGGAACTCCAGGCCACGATCAAATCAACCAAAGCCAGACACGAGTTAAAAATAACCACCCAGGTAAAGGATAACCACAAAGCCTTCTATAATTATGTTAAAAATCTCAAAAGCGATGCTCAACACTGCAGTGCTAATAGTAAAGTATAACCAGCACTTGAACCAACAGGAAATAGTCAGTCTACTAGTGGATGTATTTAGCTCAAACACCATCCCCTCTCCCCACCAGTATTCTCAGATCACTTACTGACACATAGCCTTCCCTTCAAACCTTCAAATAACAAGTTATCAATGTGCTGTCTAAAGCCAAAAGCACTACATCTGTGAGGCCAGATAACATGCCCGGATGCTTACTATTCAGCCTGAAACATGGCTTGCCTGATTCCCTACAGAAGCCATTTAATATCATTCTCAAAACTGGAATCACGCCAGATGACAGGAGGACAGCAACAGTCATCCCCTCGCTCAAAGGTGGGGCTTTAACAGACTCAGGTAATTGCAGATGCATAAGCCTAACCCAATCTCCTCTGTAAGGATATGGAAAAGATCATTATGGAATTAATAAATAAATATGTATGCAACCTACAGACTCTTGACTCAACCCAGTTTGGATTCTTCAGGGGTTGATCCCACCTATTTAACCTGGTTGAAGTCTCCAAAAAAGGTACTGAAGCAACGGATGAGGACAAAACAGTTCACATGGCATATCTAGACCTTGCAAAGGCATCTGACACCATCTCACACTCGGGTATCATAGATAAACTCTCACAGCCAAATGTGAAAACCAGCAAAGTGAAGGATTTAGTGTATAAAGTGTAACTCGGGTTATATCACCACATAATGGAATAACAAGTCCCCAATAAGGAGAAACAGGGAGGGCATGAGACATCTGAAGGAGAAATATGGACATGGAAAAGAAAGAAAGATTTAGTATGGTACAATATTTATGTAAAGGAGAAAGCAAAACTAATCAATATAAAAAGAGCAGCATTTAGATGTAGAAAAGTTGACAATACCAAAAATAAGAAAAAATAAAAAAAGAGGAAAAGCAGAAAAGAGGATTATTAATAGAGAAGTTAAAGAAATGGAAACCAAGGCTATGGATTACCTGCAAAGTGAAGGATTTAGTGTAGAAAATCTAACTCTGGTAACATCGCATTAGAGCAATGGGTCCCCAAATTAAGGAGAAACCAGTGCAGAGGAAAACATCTGATCAATTGCCATACAAAGATACTTTGGAGCCTTCCACAAAAACACAGTATAGAAGTTCAGTTGGACTTGCACAGCAAGGGAAGGAACAGGAAACTGTAACAACTCTGACTCAGGAAGATGCACTGGAACTCTTTGTAAAATGTCCTCAGGAAATGAAGAACAAAGAATATGCCCTCAGTGTAGACAGAAATGATCTAAGAGAAGAGTTGCGTGATTTAATAGAGATGGACATACATATTAAGATCGCTGAAAGAAATAGACTACAGAGAGTAAATAAAACTGCAAAAGTTAGATGTTTGATAAAACAAAGGAACACAGTAATTAGGACTGAACATAGAGAATTATGCAATATAACAGAAGTAAATAGGATATTTACTTGGGGTTGGGGATTGATATAATGATTAAGGTGTCTTCCCCTCAGACACAAGGTACAGGGCTTGACTCTCACCTTGGAAAAAGTAGCTAAACTTAAAATAGTCTGCAAGGGCAGCTAGCCTGGTAGTTGCCTCTGAAGTGATACATACATAGGTATGGGAGGTTTGTATAATGGTTTACCTTACAGACACAAGGTGCAGGGTTTGATTTTCACATGAGGTAATTGACTAGGCCTAAAATGGCTCACAAGAGCAGTTAGACAAATACTAATCTATGAGACTATTAACCTCAATATTACTCTGCAGCTAAATTAATAACAGATAAAGTCTTACCACGAAAACAGGGCAGTAAGGAAAAGGAAGGGAAGAAATCAAATGCCATCATGGACGTATCGAATAGAGAAAATTATTAAGCAATTAAGGCAAGAAGTGTCAGTGTTAGAAGAGTACAGAAGAGGGAACAGATCAACAAAAATAGAAAGATATGATAAAAGCAATGCACAGTATCAGAACAGATCAGGATCTATCGTGTACTATCGCAAATAATAAACTAAAAATCTCAGCACAGCCAGAACAACTTAGAAGATATGCAAATAAATATAAAGGAAAAGTACAAAATAAGCAATTCATTGATGACCCAAAAATGTTTTATAGAGAACTCAGAAGCAAGGCAAAAGGAATTGAACCATCACCAAAAGAGAAACAATATACATTTTGGAGAAATATCTATGAAGATCCTGTGGAACATAACAAAGATGCTGAATGGACAGAAGTAAAAGAAGAATAAGAAATTAAAATGTACAGGACATGAAAAGAGTTGAAGTAACAGCCACAGAGATTGAAATAAACTTAAGAAACGCTCCTAATTGGAAAACCCCAGGCCTAGATGCAGTACGTAATTTCAGGATAAAAGTATTAACATCTTTACAGAAATATTTAGCCATGAGTATGAACTATTTATATGCACACCCTGAACAGACACCAACCTGGTTAACAAGAAAAACAATACTTTGACTTAAGAGCAAATCATCAAGTTATCCTAAAAACTACAGACTAATAACTTGCCTTCTGATGATGTATAAACTATACAATGGAACTGATGCCAAAAGAGTTTATAGTCATTTAGAGGAAAAACTCAATCATGGCAACAGAACAGAATGGTAACAAAAGAAAGTCATATGGAACAAAGGCTCATTTGTTGTTAAATAAAGTCATAATGGAGAACTGTAAAAATAGGAAAAATCTAAGTATGGCATGGACAAACTGCAAAAAGCCATTTGACAGTATTCCACATTTATGGATAAAAGAGTGCTTAAAATGTATAAGATATACCCTACACTGATTGATTATATTACAAGCCATGATAAATGACACATTATCATTCCATGGATAAAAATCCAAAGGGGGATATTCCAGGGTGACTCTTTCTCACCGCTGCTCTTTTGTCTTGCTCTTAACCCATTAAGCTGTCTACTTAACAGATTAAGTCATGACTACTATTTGGTCCCAGAAAACAACAAAGTGTAAAGACTTAATCTTCTTTTTGTGGATGATTTAAAACTGTATAGTCCATCATATGAGGAACTGAAAGCACAAGTGCAACTCATCAAAACTTTTTCGGATGATGTAAGAATGTCATTTGGTCTTGATAAATGTGAAAAAGCAATCTTTAAAGCAGGAAAGCTACAGCACCAAGAAAACATTAGCTTGGAACAGGAGTGTAATGTAAAAGAAATTGAGCAAGAGGGAGTGTATAAATATTTCGGAATTGATATAGGATCAAAATTAATACATGAACAAATGCAAATAAAACTTAGTAAGGAATATTTTAGAAGACTAATATTAATGCTGAAAACAGTGCAGACATCTAGGAGCAAAGTCCAAGCTATAAACCAAATTGCTCTTCCTGTCCTAACTTACAGTTTTGGAGTGACTGACTGACCCCAAAAGGTGTTGGATTGGTTGGACAGGAAAACAAGAAGGATGCTGAAATCGTATCAAATGATTTATAAAACTCAGTGTATACCAGGACTATATATTCCCCATTCTGAAGGAGGTATGGGCTTCCTCGAAACTGATTACATGTATAGATCTACAGTCATAGAACTGCACACATAACTGCTCACCTCAAAAGACCCAAACTTAGTGAAAGTTTTAAAACATGAGGAGAATAAGTCTAAGATGACTTCCCTGCTTACTTTAGCAGAAGCATAAGAAGTCAAGCGGGAATGGAAGTAAAATTAGAAGTAGGTAAAAATCAGGCAACAACTGAATGTGCCAAAAAAACAAAAGAAAGACTATAAGGTGAAGGATCAGATGAGAAGGTAAGAAACACGGAAAATGCATAAATATAGTTTCAAGTATAGAAAACTCTTGAAACAACCTCATACTGATCAGGATCAAATGCAGGAATGGTTAAGGAGACATGAACTGAAATCAAAAGATGAAAGGTTGAAAGGTTAATATTAGTGGCCCAAGATAGTGGACTGTGTAGACACTGGTTTACAAAGGCCATTGAACATGTGGGAAAACAGACAAATGTAGGTTTTGTAAAACAAAATTGAAAGCAGTCGCACATCTTGCTGCTGGTTGTGATATATTAATGGCAGAAGGAGTGTATACAGAAAGGCATAATAATGTGGTAAGGCTGTTGTATTGGGGATTGCGCAAACATTATAATATTGAAGTAGGTGAAAAACATTGGAAACATGAGCCACAAAGCATTACAGAAAAGGATAAAGTTTATATCACATGGGATCATCCATTACCAACAGTTCAAAAAAACAGATGCAAGAAAACCACATATAGTATTCCATGAAAAGAAGACAAAAGTAGCATTGATCATTGAAATTGTTACACCCAGTGACTACACTGTCTTATGTGCAGACAGAAACTAAGTCATAAAAAAAACAGGATTTGCAGGCAGAAATGAAGACAATGTGGAAGAAGGATACCCAGAAAGTTCCAACAGTAGTATGAGCAATGAGTCTTATAAAAAAGAAGAAGAAGAAAAAATAGAAGGAGGAAGCTACTACATGATAGAGCAAAATCCCAAAAAGGGAAGGCATCTCTGATCAGTATTAGCAAAAAACTACGGGCACTCATAAAATCGTCTAAGGCCAGCTTCGAGAGAAAAATTGCACAGGACACTAAGGATAATCACAAGGCTTTCTTTAGTTATGTTAGGAATCTGGGTGGGAATTCCCAGATATGCTCAGAATTAGTCCAAAATGACAAAAAATACACCGAGCTCACAGACATTGCCAACATCCTAGCTGACAGGTTCAGTGCAAACTTCTCCCCACCAAAGGGCAAATATCTATCCCAACAGAGTGCTGCCCCTGACATCTCAGATGCTCAGGTAAGAGCCGCCCTCTCCAAAGCAAAAAACACAGCATCAATGGGACCAGATGGTGTCCTGGACTGCGTCCTACATGAACTCCAAGAAGAGCTAAACCCAAACATAAAACTACTGTTCAATCTTAGCCTTACTACAGGATATGTACTCAAAGAGTGGCGTACAGCAACAGTGGTCCCTCTCCACAAAGGTGGTGCCTCAACGGATCCTGGAAACTATCGCCCCATAAGCCTGACTAGCTTGGTCTGCAAAGCTATGGAAAGGATCATCATGGACCTCATAAATAAAGATATTGGGGACCTACAGACACTGGATCCTACCCAGTTCGGCTTTGTTAAGGGCAGATCCTGCCTCTTAAACCTGGTCGATTTCTTTGAAACAGTCACCAAGGCCATTGACGAGGGGAAGGTGGTCCACACAGCCTACCTGGACCTCGCAAAAGCCTTCGATACAATACCCCACTCAAGCATTATAGATAAGCTCACCAGCTTAAATATAAACCCCTATGTCACTAGATGGGTTGCAAACTGGCTCAAGGACAGAACCCACATGGTTAGAATTGCTGGAGCCATGTCAGACTCCAAACCAGTTACAAGTGGCATCCCACAAGGCTCAGTCCTGGGACCTCTCTTGTTCGGTATATATTTCTCGGTGGTACAGGCCAACACGGAAGGACTGTGGCTGACCAAGTTCGCAGATGACTGCAAACTGGGCAACATAATCAACTCTCCAGCCGACACAAGCATCCTCCAAAAGGGCCTCATAGAAACAGACAACTGGTGCCAGAGCCATGGCCTCAAGCTAAACGCCAAAAAGTGTATAGTCATGCCCTTTGGCAAAACAAAGTGCCCACAAATTACCACATAGGTGGTAATCCATTAAGTACAGAAGACGTCATTAGGGACCTGGGGACCCAAGTTGATAGCAATCTCTCATTTGACAACCACATGGCCAAAGTGGTTAGAAAAACATTTTATATAGCCCACCTAATCATGAAGGGATTCACATCTAGATCAGGGGAGGTCATCGTGCCTGTTTACTCATCCCTCATCAGGCCCATAATTGAGTACAATGTCCCTTTTGGGATGTACCTTACCAGACACCTGCAGCAACTGGAAAGGCCCCAAAAGTACCTCACCAAGAGGATCAAAGGGCTCAAACAGATGCCATATGTTGCCCGGTTAAAGAAACTCCAGCTCTACTCAGTGGCATACCGCCTGCTCAGAGGCGATCTGTGCCTGACGTATAAAGCCATGTCCAACCCGGAATTAATGGACATGCTGCACCTCAGAAAATCCAAATCCCATCGAGCTACGCACTCGAGAGACTTGAACCTCAGCACTGAAATAAATAGGACATGTTGGAGGGACAGATTCATAACCCAGAGGCTCCCTTCACTCTGGAATAAAATCCCAGTCCAGGTTAGGCAGAGACCCACATTGACTCTCTTCAAGAGGAATCTTGATGAGTGGATGGGAGATCGTAGGTTTACCCCGGCTATCACTTCTGTGTCACTGTTAGACAGAGGCACAGTATACTAACCTCAAAAAAAGGCATAGCAAAATTAATTTAAAATGGGTGGCGAAAGCCAAACACACTCTGGCTAGGCTTATAAATGCCCTAGGGCAGATAGCCTAGTATGAACCTATGAACCTATGAACCTATAAGAATTTACAATCGTACTTAGATATGTTACTGATACATGTAACTCCATATGAATTGCAGAAGGAGTCAGTACTGGGAAAATTGCAGGTGCTGCAAGGAGAACTTCTGGCTAACACCAAAGAATAAAACAATACTAATTTCATGAACTTTAATCGTACTTTGACGTAGGAATGGGGTCCATTCCCATCATGGTATTAGAACCTCAAAAGACTTGGAGAAATTAAAAAGTGCAAACCCAAACATTAAATGTTAATCCTTATTTACCTCATTGGATAGCAAACTGGATCACAAATAGAACCCAGGAAGTTAGCTTGGGTGGCTCTACCTTTTGCAAAAGACCCATCACTATCAGTGTACTCCAGGGTTCCGTCCTTGGGCAGTTCCTCTTTGACATTTACTTTTCGGAGATCAGAACTAATGTTAAGGGATTCCTGCTGACCATGTTTGTAGGGGACTGCAAACTTTGTGCCATCATAAACACCCTACAGTATACCAATATCCTTCAAGACGGCCTGTCCCAGGCAAACAGCTGGTGTCAAAACCATGGACTAAAACTAAATGCAAAGAAGTATATAACTGCATCATCTGGCAAATACAACTACTATTGTGAATATCACATTGACAACACACTCCTGAAAACTGATCCTGAAGTTAGGGATCTGGGCATTTGTGTCAAAAATGCACTGCACTGTACTTTGATCACCACATTTCCACTGTTGTAAGCAAATCCTGTTTCATCACACAGCTGACATCTAAAGGTATCGTGTCCAGATCCAAGACATAACAGTTCCACTGCACTCAGCACTTATTAAGCCCATCATTGAGTATAATGATAGTTTCAGTCGGTACCTGTCCAAATACTTGTCACAACTGCAATGACCACAAACACTTCTAAAAGAAACTCAAGGGTTTAAATCATAAAACCACATAGACTGTCTCAAAGCCTTGTCCCTCTTCTCAGTATCCTGCAAGTCTCTAAGAGGCAGACTCTGCCTCACATACATCGCTTACACAGACCCTATTCTGTTTGACATAGTGCACATTTGCAACTGTAATAATAATATAAACATGCAATCCCTTTTGCAAAATAAAGAGAAACTGCTGGAGGGAGAGGTATGTATCACAGGGAATACAGCTTCTTTGGAATCATTTCCCCCTCCATGTAAAGCAAAGTACGTCTCTTACTCTATTCAAATATAATTTAGATAAATGGATGGGTAACTGCTAATTCACCATGGTTTAACACTCCCATCTTTGATAGACAGGGAAAACATGTAAATATCCCTACATATCTTTACTGAGCTCATTTCTGACTTACTTGTATACAAAATATAACAGCTAAAAACTACCATGGAAATATAAGGCTAGGCTTCTTAAGATCTTCACAGATCAATAGCATAGTAACTAACTATGAACCTATAAATGTTTACAAAGCTCACCGGGTAGCAACATGGGTTACAAACAGAACATACACTATCAAGGATGATTGAACACCTTTGTCTAAAAGACTTGTCATCAGTGGTATCCCCTAGAGTTCCTTGCTGGGGCCACTACTCTTGGTTAGTCTCACTACAAGGATGACCCAGACTGCTCATGACTGCAAACATGGTGCTTTGGTCAGCACACACAAAGACATCTATGTCTCCAAAGGGTCTCTTCCCTCATTAACTCATAGTGCCAGGACCATGGATGAAAGCTAAACACAAAAAGAATATATTTCTACATTCTTCAGGAAACAGGTGCACCTGTGCATCTATGACATAAATGACACCCCCCCCCAAAAACTCGATATAATCATTAGGGATCTGGGCACATATGTAGGCAATGAATTCTAATTTGTCCACTATGTTTTGACTGTTGTCACAAAAGCTGTGTATCTAGCATAGGTAACTATGAAAGGCATTTCCCCCAGGTCAAAATATGTCATTGCGTACTTTACTACTCCCTCACCAGGCCCATACTTGAATACAATGCCCACTTTTGCATGTACCTATCCAATCATATCACTCAGCTAGGAAAACATACATATTTCCTTCCAAAGAAAAGTTTGGGTATGATAGGCTAGTCAGAAGCCTACCTCTATACTCTGTTATGATTACATTGCCTGGCCTACAATACAGCAAATGACACTGTCCTACTTCATCTCTTGCATATTTATAAACATGGTGGTACCATAAACACCTATCCTAGAGACCTAACTCTACCGCAAAACATAAACACATACTACTAGTGGCATCTCTTCCAGAGAATCTCCTATGTATGTGATAGGTTTCCTCTTCTGGTCAAGTAAAGCAACATCTTAAATCTCTTCAAACATAGCCTGCATGCTTTCTTTTGCAATGGATGGGTGTTTCAGCATCTACTTCTGATTTCAAAAGAATCAGTGTAATCTGCCTCAAACTCTGGGACAAGAAAAAGATTAGCACAGCCTACCTAAAATGTCAGGCATGCCCTGTTTGAAGCCACCCATACATCACACAGAGTAGTACCCAAACGTTTACTGTGGATGCAGAATTGGGTAAACCAGCACTAAGAGCTGGTTCTCACCAAAGTTGCATCATAACATACGGCTGGCAGGAGCCTCCGTACAGAGTAAGTATGGAAACTGTTCCAATGAGAGTATGGTACTTCTGAGTTAGTAACAGTAGTTATGGAAACTGTTCCAATGAGAGTATGGTACTTCTGACTTAGTAACAGTAGTTATGGAAACTGTTCCAATGAGAGTATGGTACTTCTGAGTTAGTAACAGTAGTTATGGAAACTGTTCCAATGAGAGTATGGTACTTCTGACTTAGTAACAGTAGTTATGGAAACTGTTCCAATGAGAGTATGGTACTTCTGAGTTAGTAACAGTAGTTATGGAAACTGTTCCAATGAGAGTATGGTACTTCTGACTTAGTAACAGTAGTTATGGAAACTGTTCCAATGAGAGTATGGTACTTCTGACTTAGTAACAGTAGTTATGGAAACTGTTCCAATGAGAGTATGGTACTTCTGACTTAGTAACAGTAGTTATGGAAACTGTTCCAATGAGAGTATGGTACTTCTGACTTAGTAACAGAGATGATTTATGTTGGATTCCATGTGGTGTTTATTCCATGGCACTGGATGCCTACTTTAACTTTAACTGTTGTTACTATATTCTTGTCCTAACATCTAAGTGAGACACAGAAGCATGCTACCAGTGGTTGTGCATTCAGCAAGCAACCTTCTAGTAGCATACCTACACTACTTTTCAGTACTACTATTAATCTGTAACTGTACAGACCAATATTAGTTTGCTGTTAAATAATCAATCCAGTTTCCCTGGTCTGTATGGTATACAGTCAACCCACTACAAGTTATGGTGCTGCTATGAGTTGTCATGTCAACGCACTACTAATTATGGTACAGCTATGACTTGCCGTGTCAAGCCACTACTAGTTATGGTGCTGCTATGACTTGTTGTGTCAACCCACTACTCGTTATGGGTCAGCTATGACATGTCATCCTATGAATCACCTTTTAATGTCTTGTTACCTGCCAACCAATGCATGCCCAATTCTATTCACTAGGAATACTATCTGTATGCAGTACATGCCATTATCAGTGTAGTTATACCTTGTGACTTGCCTAACTCAGTGTACCTATCTGCTGTCTACAGGTAGCACATTTTGAAACGTGTGTTTGACACAGTTGTAGGCCTTCAGTTTTATCCATAGAGTAAGTCTATGCGTTTTAGTATTTAAATGGATCACGCTAGTTGAGACCCTAATATATATACATGTGGATGAACATTCACTGATCATACTGCAGTGGTCCTATGCAAAGTATGACCAGCTGAATGTGTATTAACAAGAAATAAAATCCCCAATGGGCACTTATCTGAGCTGTCAGCAACACGCAAATGAAATCGGACTGCAGATAGAACGTAAGAGTCAGGTTTCTGAATGGCAGCAGAAAAGTTCTGAGGATGGTACATGTGGATGCCCTTTTATGGCTGACATTGTCAAAGCAGACATGCAATGTCCCATGTATTGGCAGTAGCTTGAAACTTTTGCATATTGGCTGGACATCGGGTCATAGGGCGGAATACAACCCACATGTAAAGAATACTGCAACACTGAATGGAAGGACGTCGTGTCATTCCTTAATGTCTGCAGTGTCTTTAGATGATGTTGGTCTACATTCCACATACATAATGGAACTCATCAGCATTGAATGTTACCAAAGTGTATTGGTAGCTGATATTTTCCTGAACACATTAGGTCCTTTCTCGGCCCAGATGCACTAATTGCTAGTCAAAGGAGACACGCATTTTGTAGACCAGGGCAAAGGCAGACCTTAATTTGGTTCAACATATTTTGAGAGATCATGAATGTCATTACTGCCCAATTGTACCTACCAACAAGTCTACCATATGCATTTAGTGTGTCACTCATATTCACAAGTTAACACAAGACAGCCAGAATTTCAATTGGACATCCAAATAGAACTTGCCTCTGTAATTCCTTAAAAAAGATACATTAATTGTAATTCTACCACTACTTAATAATAATACATCTAGAAAGTGTAAACACTACACTACACATCCAGCAGAAATATCCAGCCATTCAATCCACAATCAAGACGTACATCCCAAAGGGACGTCTACATTCAGAATTCCCTGTCTAGCTTAGACAAACATTAAAGTCTTGCAACCATTTTGACTAATCAAATGTTTTCTCTTGTAGCCTCATAGATGTGATACACTAAACCCTTTATGAATCAGCAAAATTCCATTAAACATGTCCTTTAGGAAGGCTGTCAAAAATTGTCTTTTCGTGAACTAGGAACACATTCTTAACAATAGTATTACTTAATCTAATATGCCAATTTTACTTTTCTCACTCAGATTTGTTACTTTTTATTTTTTTACTTTTTCGCTATGAAGATTTGTATCATTTTGAATTCTTGTATTTTTATTTCTGTCTCAGCGTAGGGTGATTATGTGGTGTCTCTGTAAATGCCAAAGCTGTGAATGACATGAAAATCGGTTTTGCCTATAAAGGCTAATCTGCATGCTGTTGCTCAATGTTTAATATTTAAGCAACAACCCACAGCTGGGTGTTGGTAATGCTGGATTTACCCAAGGTTGGTGTGGTTTAGTCACGAGGGGGAAGCCTGAGTGACCAAACAAAGCCAACCGTGGGTAAGTCCAGAACTGCCCACATCCAGACGTGGGTTACTGCTGTTATATAATGACATTATTTAAGGGAAAAAAACATACTTTTCTTAAATAATGTCTTTGTATAATGCCTCTGTGGTGCCCTTCCATGTTTTTCTGTTGTCCTGGAGCTTTTTACGATGTACTGGCATGCGTATGGGACTTGTGTTCCCATGCTTACGCAGTACATCAGTGCTGTGCAAAGTTAGCAATGCAGAAAGGAAGATCTCCGTTGCTTTTTTTTTTTCTTAATTGAAAAGAAAAAAAGAAACTGGGAGACTTTTTACATTCAGGAGAGTCGAGACAGACAAAATAAAAGGATAATCAGGTAAGTTTCTTTAGTTTTGCAGAACGTACCTAATTATTCTTTTTTTTTGTCTTTGCTGTCTCCCTCATTCATTTGAGGTTTTCCATTTCCTTTTTTGGTCAAGAAAACGAAAGAAAAGTAAAAAAATTATGAGATATACTAATGGAAAAAGTCCGGGTGACTGGACCTTTTTCTTTTGGTATTTTCTCAGATTTACAATGGGCATGCTGGTTGGGCTGGCAAATTAGTGTGCTCGTTTTTGAATATTAATGGCCAGTCATTGTATAATTACTATTTCATACTCAGAAATTCGATATGGATTGCCATTGTACCTGCCTTATGCATGATTTGCACATATATGTTAAATTTGCATATCATTTCATTGGAATGGCTCCTAGATAACTCTAAATCATTTTATGTTGCATATTGTCTGACAGTGTAACTGTATGTTTATGATCTTCTGGAACTTTCTTCACAGGCTTCCAGTGAAAACTCAATCAGTGCTTCCTAATCAAAAATGCATACAAATAATAAAAAAGTGTTACATTTTCTATATTTTGACTTATAATTTTCTTTCAAAAAACTGCTGTATGTAGGTGCAACTTCATACGTATATGTACATACACACACGCAACACACACACACACACACACACACATATATATATATATATATATATATATATATATATATATATATATATATACATATATATATATATATATATATATATATATATATATATATATATATATATATATGGGAAAACTGGGGCATGAATGGATAGGGTTAAAAACTTTCAAGGGTCATTAGCCTAGAGCACTTCACTGGCCCTCTTTAAGAGAAATCTTGACAAGTGGATGGGCAATAGGAAGTTCATCCCGGGGATCACTTCAGTGGCCTTGCTTGATAGGGGCATTGAGAACTAACTTTGGGCGGCATGATGCCAGGGAATCTTCTTGGGCTAGGCTTATATAGGCTCCAGGGCCGTTAGCCTAGTACACACCTATGAAACTATGAACGTATGAACTAACTTCCTATGATATATATAAATATATGTGTGTGTGTGTGTGTGTGTGTGTGTGTGTGTGTGTGTGTGTGTGTGTTATTTGCTTTATCCATAACAAGACTTTACTCACATTTAAATCTTAACAACAATATATTAACCTTCAAGTTAGTTGAGCAAAGGTTTCAAAACTTTTAAATCTTTGTCTGACATTAAAATACATAAATGTTTCAAAATAAATGTTACTAAATGAACTGGAAGTCATACATTATCAAGGGTTGTTTCTAAAACTTATGAGGCACATAAGAAATTTGTAAATGCAAATAAATAATCCTAGTGCAAGGAGAAGCTTTTGCATTATGGAAATATTTACAGCACTATCTGAACACAGTATCTTACTAAACCATAATGTGGCACATTCTGTTGGCTGTAGTGAGGACTATATGCCCACTGTCTGCAGGTGCGGAAGATTCAAACCATTCTGTGGGCAAACTGGCGAGTAATACAGTGACTATATCAATTCTAATTCAGAAAGATACTTTCTCATCCTAAAAATAGTATCCCGTCAATAATTTTCACTCACTCACACAAATAGACTGATATATACATACACACAGGCATTCATTCAGACAGTGTTCACCCATCCCTTACTTTAACAAAGCTGAAAACAGTGGCAGTAGCTCTATTCTTCAGATATATTGTGGAAATGTTCTGTCATCTGTGGAACATTCTAAACCATTCCCTGCAAACTTCTATCAGAGGAAGATGGAAAATGAATAAAGCTCCGTCATGCAATGATTTGATTTTAAAAGCACAACATAATTCTTTTTAGAACAATGTCATTATGTAATAACAATAAACCAGGTAAAGCGTTGGTAATGCAGGTTTATACATGGCCAAATTTCTGAACACTGGGAACTTTGCCATACAGAAATTTCAGATGAAATGCATGAAATGTCTTTTTGAAAGACTTACGTCTGAAGTAAGCAGTTTGTACGTCTGATTTTTTTTTTTCTTTCTTTACAAATTATCAGTTTGCATTTCATTCTGGCAGTTCTCCTTCAGTATTTAAAAAAAAATCTCTGAAAAGACTTACCTCTTGTTTGGGCTGTGGGCTCATAATGTTGCCACTCGGTTCTGAAGGAAGAGGTATTTCTGCCTCCCAAGGTGCCCCTCGGAAACACTCAATGGGTGCCTCCCATCCATTTCTGAATTTTGGAAAATACAGGGGAATATTGCTGTCTTTGGGCCACTCATTTCTATTTAAAAATGAAATGCAAAGAATGTACATCATACCTAGGCATCAGAATTCTGTGCTTTGCTATGAGTTTTAAGATTTGCTTACACATCTTACTTTATGCTTAATTAATGTAAACAGCAAGTATAATTATATGTTAGAATGTTCAAGATTCTTTTGATGTTACAACACCATCTAGATTTAGTCTCCTATAAACATAAATTGTGGACACATTTATATCCAAAACTTTATATTCAATAAAAAATACAAATGTAGATCTGTACTGCACCCAGACTGTTACACATATACAAAGTGTGTGTGTGTGTGTGTGTGTGTGTGTGTGTGTGTGTGTGTGTGTGTGTGTGTGTGCGCGCATGTGTATGTGTACAGAATATGTTCTACAAAAAGAACCTTAATTTCTAGTTCTGAAATTTTACTGTAACCATATTTTAAAATAGTATAAAATCTCGTAGTTAAAATGAACAAAAGCTGGAGCTTTTGTATATAATTAACTTGTATAAATATGGAACAACTGTATTAATTAACCTCTAAATAAAAGTATGAGGAAACCTTTCTAGAACAGCTTGCTTGGGAAGGAGGTATTAGACAAGTTACTATGCGAGTCGTGTAGGATTATGCAGGACTCCCAGTACATTTATAAAGAGTTACATATGACACGTCTACAGTGGGAATGTGTCATGTGAATGAATGTAGTTTAAGTGCACACAAAAAGAGTGAGTGCAATTTGTTGAAACTACTGAAACTGGAGTTTGCTTTTTTCTCCATTGTTGTGTGACCTTGAAGTTGGTATATACATGTACGGGGGTTGTGGGTGGTGTCCCCCCACATAGGGAGTACAGTGGTGCTTGGCTACCTGCAAAAAACTACACTGTTTTTGGTTTGTTTCCATTTGCAGAAATTACCTTCAGTGACTCGACATGAATCCTCTACAGCCCATGGGAGGTACAGATTATATAGAAAAAATGAGAACTATATGCTGGGGAGAGCCACTACTTATCTGATAGCAATGGTGTGGGGAATAATAAGCTGTAAGCATCCCAATAATGAAATTCCTCCTAGTGTTACACCATTAACAATCAAAATAAATAAATAAATAATGTGTATAAATATTTTTTTCAAGCAAAAACAGAGATAACACTAAAACATTAGACTTAACTTCTTAAATGCAGAAACCAGAAAAGCTGATTTAATCACTTCTATAAAAGCAGTTGAATAGCAAAATACTTTTCCAAGAAGCATGCTGTTTTGTACTTGCTGACCTTCCAGCATTTTGTTGAACTGGGCGACAGTCCAGAAATGTGGCTACTCTGATTAAATTTGTCTGGTGGTTGACACACAGCATTAAGGTTATGAGTTCTGTGTCTGATTACCTCAGGTTCTACTTGCCTATTGTGTACTCTCAGCAAGCCATGTAACCAGACAGCCCTTTTGGGAAATGGGGATGGTCTTCTCAATGGCCATCTAGACCACATGGCTAGTAGCACCTATGAGCCTTCATAACTGAGTCCACAGACATTAAAAGATTAAACTGAAAGTTTAACATTTTGTCACTCTGTAGCTACAGTTGCACACCACATACTGTAACAAAGTTATCAAAGTATGAAATAGACTGGAGGAGAAATAAGTATGTATCAAAATAATAATGAATGTTTTATTGCAATATGATTATCTGATGTTTTTTAATTATTCCCATTCATAGTGTAATCAAAAAACACTCCAGACCTGACCTCCTTAACTTCTCTTCTCCAGTTTGCTGTACTGCTGCCACATGTTCCATTAGAATTTTCTGCAAATGCCCTAACCTTGTTCTGTACCTTAACTAGTCCATCACAGTAATGTGAAATTGGTAAATGCCTCAACAGGAACAAAGTAATTGATGAAATAATAACCTTAATTGCCATGAATTTCCTTCTAGTAGAGTATTCATTTAAATGTTTGCTTTGCAATAATGTCTGTAATTTTGTCTTCAGTTTAATCTTTAAGATATTTTCATATTAAATCTAAATAAACTGAATCAGCTTTCTCTTGCATCTCACCACATTTACCCCAAAGTTTTTGTTTCTCTGCTCCTGTAACTACTTCTTTTTCTTTGTTAAAAATTAGTCCAGAACTCTCGGCAAAATGCTGCAGCACTTTTAACTCTTGGAATGACTTCATCTACCTTTTTTTTCTGTTGGAATATGCTTACCAGCAAATAATCTAGTCTGCATGTCCTCTCTGTGTTAGTGTGGGTTTTTTCTGGATGCGCTGGTTTCCTCCCACATTCCAAAGACATGCAGCAGGCAGACTGGGCACTCTAAATTGTCTATAAGTATAAGTGCACGTGTTTGGTATGTAGGAACAACTGCAGCAGGGCTAGTTACGTTGTGTTGTGAACGCTGTCTCTAGATGATGGTCACTTAATATGTGACACCTTGAACTCATATGCAAAAATGGGAAGAATCAGTTACTAGGGAACCAAAACGTCTGAGCTTTCTTGCCTTAGAAGAGGGAAGCTAGATCCTTGTGAAATAATATCAGTAATAAAAAAATCCACACCCTGGTATAAAAATAGCAAAAAAGAGGGGGATTGCACCTACTGCAACAGTGATCCATTGAAATAGCAACTGTTATGGTAAGTTTAGTTAGACAGCTGTACTATATTTATCATTAGATTACTGTTGTAGCTGCCTAAGCCATATTGTTTGAATACCAGATCTTAGAAAGAAAGGGAGAAGGAAGAAGGATCAGAGTCCAGGGGCCTCTGGAGAATAGTCTTAGCAAAGCCTGCTCTGGACTTAGAGAAGAAACCTAGTTTGTAGTGCTTGGTAAATGTGTTTATAAATAACCAGGTTGCTGCCTTTGGTATATTTCTAGAGTCTGTACCTTTCCAAAAAGCTGCAGAAGTGGCTAGAAGCCTGGCTGAGTGGGCCCTGACTTTGCCTGGAAGTGTCTTGTTACGGCGAGAATAAAGAAAAAGCAAGAGCATGAGACAACTACTTAGAAACTATTTGTTTTGACACTGATTGTCCTGTTTTCTTACCTTCATAGCAAATAACAGTTACTCAGCAGTCCTGAACATTTTATGTTCTAACAATATAGCATCTGAGTTGCTTGTGAATATCCGGCATACATAATAGGTTCATAGGTTGGTACTTGGCTATCGGTCCTAAGGCCTATGCAAGCCTAGCCATAACAATTCCCTGGATATTTCTTCCCACAATATTTACTTCTCTGGGCCCCTGTCTAGCAGGGTGACTGACATGATCCCCGGGGTGAATTTCCTATCTCCCATCCAATCATCAAGGTTCCTTTTGAAGAAGGCCAATGAGGCGCTCTGCTTGACATGTATTGGCAGTCTATTCCAGAGTATGGGGAGTCTCTGGGTCAGGAACCTATCCCTCCAGTATGTTTTGTTCATTGTGATGATAAGGTTTAGATCCCTGGAGCGTGTGGCTCTGAGGGATTGGGATTTCTTTAAGTGGAGCATGTCCAACAGCTCAGGGTTTGACATGGCCTTGTATGTTAAGCAGAGATCACCTCTGAGTAGACAATATGCCACAGGGTATAGCTGGAGTTTTTTTAGATGGTCAGCATATGGCATCTGCTTTAGGCCTGTGATTCTTTTAGTGAGGTATTTCTGTGGCCTTTCCAGCTGTTGCAGATATCTTGTGAGGTACATACCAAATGGGGCATTATACTCTATAGTGGGTCTAATAAGGGATGAGTACAGTGGGACAATGACCTCCTTTTTTCTGGATGAAAAGCCCTTAGTGATGAGGTGTGCCACATAGAAGGATTTCCTGACTGTTGTGGTGATGTGGTTATCGAAAGTGAGACCACTGTCCACCTGTGTCCCTACGTCTCTCATCACACTTTTGATGTTTAGTGTCCTGCCACCTATGTGGTAATTCATGGGTACATGTTTTTTTCCGAAGGGGATAACTATACATTTCTTGGCATTAAGCTTGAGCCCATGGCTCTGGCACCAGGCATCTGTTTCTGTAAGGCCCTTTTGTAGAATATCCACATCATTTGGGGATTCAATAATGGCTCCCAGTTTGCAGTCATCTGCAAACTTTGTTAGTCAGAGTCTCTTAGTGTTGGCCTGTACTTCAGAGAAGTAGATGCCAAACAAGAGTGGTCCCAGGACTGAACCCTGAGGTACTCCACTTGTCACTTGTCTGGAGCTGGATTTGGAGTCGGCTACTTTTACAGTCTGAGTTCTGTTAGTAAGGCAGTTGGCAACCCATCGAGTGACGTAGGGATTTATGCCCAGCTTAGTAAGTTTATCTATGATTACAGTGTGGGGGATGGTGTCAAAGGCCTTGGAGAGGTCCAGATAGGCTGTGTGGACCGCCTTACCCTCGTCCACAGCTCTGGAGACTGATTCGAAGAAGTCAATCAGATTCAGGAGACAAGATCGGTCCTTCACAATCCCAAACTGGGTGAGGTCCAGTGTTTGAAGGTTGCCAATGTCTTTGTTTATAAGTTCCATGATAATGCATTCCATGCCCTTGCAGATCAGGCTTGTCAGTCTGATGGGACGGTAGTTCCCGGGATCCAAGGCAGATCCTCCCTTGTGGAGTGGGATAACTGTAGCTGTGTGCCACTCAGTGGGCATGAAGCCTGAGGTGAGGCTATGATTAAACATGACAGTTAGGTGAGGTGCCAGTTCATTTTGTAGTTCATGTAGTATACAGCCTGGGATGTCATCTGGTCCCATGGATGCTGTATTCTTAACTTTGGAGAGTGGGGTTTCTACCTGTGTAGCTGTGATTATTGGAATTTGGCAATCTTTTGGTATTGAGATGGGCCCTTTAGGGGGTGAGAGGGGGTGAAGTTGGCACTAAATTGATCTGCCAGGATATTGGCAATATCCTTGGGATCAGTATATTTAATGCCATTCTGTTGTAGCTCAGAGCAGATCTGAGCATTGCCATTTAGATTCTTGACATAACTATAGAATGCCTTGTGGTTGTCTTTGGAATCTTTTGCAATTTTATTTTTGTAACTAGCTTTTGAGGATTTTATGAGGGATCTCAGCTTCTTACTGAGGCTGGTGAGGGAGTTTTTTGCATCCTGGGATTTTCCTCTTTTCTGCAACAGTTTCTTCCTTCTGTTGTATAGTTTGTTTATAGCAGGGGACCACCAGATTGGCTTCTTTTTTTTGGAGAAGAGCATCTTGGTTCTATTTGGGATGGCACGATTCATGCAGAAGTGGATGTGCTTGTACAGTGCCTTAGTGTAGGATTCTGCAGTCAAACTTCCAGGTCCCATCTGCATGGGTGTTGTGAAGTTTGTCACTTCTGACTTCAGTAGCATGAAGTTGGCTTTGGAGAAGTTTTTTAAGGAGGTTTCCTTACTGGGGGTGGGGGTGGGATGTGGATGTCAAGGGTGATTTGCTTATGGTCAGACCTGACCAATGAGGGGGTGACCACTGGTGTGGAGCATCTATCTCCCATGTTGGTAATGACCAGGTCTAGGATACTGGAGCCCCTGGTGGGACAATGGATTAGTTGATCCAGGGCATTGGAATTTATGAATTCCAAGAACCGTTGGGAAAAGGAGTTGGTACCCGAGTAGTTTTCCCAATTAATGGCAGGGTAGATGAAATCACCCAGTATTAGGGTGTTTGGTTGTATCTTAATATTTTCCAGTATGTTTAGAAAGGTGTAGTGAGAATCTTGGGGCATGGTGGGGGATCTGTAGCAAGCTACAATTTGGATTGCAGTTTTACCTAATGTTAGTTGCACCTGGAGAATTTCAGATGCATTGTGTTGGGCAACTAGCCTGGAGGTGTGAATATCCTTGGTGAATATGGACACTCCTCCACCTTTAGTGTTTCAGTCTTGGTTTTGTGGCTGAAAAGTGTGGTAAGAATTGTAGCCTGGTATTGCAGGGGTGCTCTCTGGAGCCTTGAACCAGGTCTCAGTTACTGCACAGATATCGATGTTCTCCATTTTTAGGAGTGCCTCGAGAGAGTGCATTTGAGGTTTAGACTTCTAGCATTGAGTAGCATTACCTTCAGATTTTGCATGCTTGTATCTGTTACGGTGGTGGTTTTATCCTTTGAACCTTGCCTAAAAAAAGGCACTATGGGGTGGCAAGAGCTTTAGCCAGTAACCTGAATCCCAGGGTGACAGGTGCAGACCATCTCTGGCAAAGCATCGTGGTTTGTCGATCATGTCTTCCCAGGCAGACAAATACTGGATCCCCTTTGAATGACACCAGAAGCTTAGCCAATTGTTGAAGTCAATCATTTTGTCCTTATACTGTGGTATCATTCTGGGTGAAGGCAGGATGCTACTCAGGGCTAGGGTCATACCTGCCTGGGTCACATGACCCAAGAGCTCTTCCATGTCTCTTTTCATGTAGTCCAGGGAGGTATGTCTCAAGTCATTCACTCCAGCATGGACAATGACAGAGTCGCATTTGTACTTGTTGTGGAGTGACTTGAGTGCATGCGTTATGTGGCGGATCCTGGCACCCGACAGGCAGCTGATTATAATTTTCTCCTTGTTCAGCCTGGTGAGTGGGACATCAGTGTGCCTGACTAGAGTCACCTATGACTAAAGTGTTGGGTACATTGTCTTGCCTTAGGGGCTGTTGTTGGGTGGCACACTGGTATTCTGAGCTATGTGTCACTTTGGTTGTGACTGGTGTTTGTTTGCGTTTCGGCTTCGGAGGTCCTTGTTGCTTGGGCAGGTTAATGTTAAGGGCTTCTGCATATGTGGGTTTAGTGTTGCTATGTGTGGGTGTTGATGGTGTGGGTTTTGAAGGGCTCAGCATATGGCATCTGCTTTAGGCCTGTGATTCTTTTAGTGAGGTATTTCTGTGGCCTTTCCAGCTGTTGCAGATATCTTGTGAGGTACATACCAAATGGGGCATTATACTCTATAATGGGTCTAATGAGGGATGAGTACAGTGGGATAATGACCTCCTTTTTTCTGGATGAAAAGCCTTTAGTGATGAGGTGTGCCACATAGAAGGATTTCCTGACTGTTGTGGTGATGTGGTTATCGAAAGTGAGACCACTGTCCACCTGTGTCCCTAAGTCTCTCATCACACTTTTGATGTTTAGTGTCCTGCCACCTATGTGGTAATTCATGGGTACATGTTTTTTTCCGAAGGGGATAACTATACATTTCTTGGCATTAAGCTTGAGCCCATGGTTCTGGAACCGGGCTTCTGTTTCTGTAAGGCCCTTTTGTAGAATATCCACATCATTTGGGGATTCAATAATGGCTCCCAATTTGCAGTCATCTGCAAACTTTGTTTGTCAGAGTCTCTTAGTGCTGGCCTGTACTTCAGAGAAGTAGATGCCAAACAAGAGTGGTCCCAGGACTGAACCCTGAGGTACTCCACTTGTTACTTGTCTGGAGCTGGATTTGGGTGAAGCTACTTTTACAGTCTGGGTTCTGTCGGTAAGCCAGTTGGCAACCCATCGAGTGACGTAGGGATTTATGCCCAGCTTAGTAAGTTTATCTATGATTACAGTATGGGGGATGGTGTCAAAGGCCTTGGCGAGGTCCAGATAGGCTGTGTGGACCGTCTTACCCTCGTCCACAGCTTTGGAGACTGATTCGAAGAAGTCAATCAGATTCAGGAGACAAGATCGGCCCTTCACAATCCCAAACTGGGTGGGATCCAGTGTTTGAAGGTTGCCAATGTCTTTGTTTATAAGTTCCATGATAATGCATTCCATGCCCTTGCAGATCAGGCTTGTCAGACTGATGGGACGGTAGTTCCCGGGATCCAAGGCAGATCCTCCCTTGTGGAGTGGGATAACTGTAGCTGTGTGCCACTCAGTGGGCACGAAGCCTGAGGTGAGGCTATGATTAAACATGACAGTTAGGTGAGGTGCCAGTTCATTTTGTAGTTCATGTAGTATACAGCCTGGGATGTCATCTGGTCCCATGGATGCTGTATTCTTAACTTTGGAGAATGCGGTTTCTACCTGTGTAGCTGTGATTATTGGAATTTGGCAATCTTTTGGTATTGAGATGAGCCCTTTAGGGGGTGAGAGGGGGGTGAAGTTGGCACTAAATCGATCTGCCAGGATATTGGCAATATCCTTGGGATCAGTATATTTAATGCCATTCTGTTGTAGCTCAGAGCAGATCTGAGCATTGCCATTTAGATTCTTGACATAACTATAGAATGCCTAGTGGTTGTCTTTGGAATCTTTTGCAATTTTATTTTTGTAACTAGGTTTTGAGGATTTTATGAGGGATCTCAGCTTCTTACTGAGGCTGGTGAGGGAGTTTTTTGCATCCTAGGATTTTCCTCTTTTCTGCAACAGTTTCTTCTTTCTGTTGTATAGTTTGTTTATAGCAGGGGACCACCAGATTGGCTTCCTTTTTTTGGAGAAGAGCATCTTGGTTCTATTTGGGATGGCACGATTCATGCACAAGTGGATGTGCTTGTACAGTGCCTTAGTGTAGGATTCTGCAGTCAAACTTCCAGGTCCCGTCTGCATGGGTGTTGTGAAGTTTGTCACTTCTGACTTCAGTAGCATGAAGTTGGCTTTGGAGAAGTTTTTTAAGGTGGTTTCCTTACTGGGGGGTGGGGGTGGGATGTGGATGTCAAGGGTGATTTGCTTATGGTCAGACCTGACCAATGAGGGGGTGACCACTGGTGTGGAGCATCTATCTCCCATGTTGGTAATGACCAGGTCTAGGATACTGGAGCCCCTGGTGGGACAATGGGTTAGTTGATCCAGGGCATTGGAATTTATGAATTCCAAGAACCGTTGGGAAAAGGAGTTGGTACCCGAGTAGTTTTCCCAGTTAATGGCAGGGTAGATGAAATCACCCAGTATTAGGGTGTTTGGTTGTATCTTAATATTTTCCAGTATGTTTAGAAAGGTGTAGTGAGAATCTTGGGGCATGGTGGGGGATCTGTAGCAAGCTACAATTTGGATTGCAGTTTTACCTAATGTTAGTTGCACCTGGAGAATTTCAGATGCATTGTGTTGGGCAACTAGCCTGGAGGTGTGAATATCCTTGGTGAATATGGACACTCCTCCACCTTTAGTGTTTCGGTCTTGATTTTATGGCTGAAAAGTGTGGTAAGAATTGTAGCCTGGTATTGCAGGGGTGCTCTCTGGAGCCTTGAACCCGGTCTCAGTTACTGCACAGATATCGATGTTCTCCATTTTAGGAGTGCCTCGAGAGAGTGCATTTTCAGGTTTAGACTTCTAGCATTGAGTAGCATTACCTTCAGATTTTGCATGCTTGTATCTGTTACGGTGGTGGTTTTATCCTTTGAACCTTGCCTAAAAAAGGCACTATAGGGGTGGCAAGAGCTTTAGCCAGTAACCTGAATCCCAAGGGTGACAGGTGCAGACCATCTCTGGCAAAGCATCGTGGCTTGTCGATCATGTCTTCCCAGGCAGACAAATACTGGATCCCCTTTGAATGACACCAGAAGCTTAGCCAATTGTTGAAGTCAATCATTTTGTCCTTATACTGTGGTATAATTCTGGGTGAAGACAGGATGCTACTTAGGGCTAGGGTCATACCTGCCTGGGTCACATGACCCAAGAGCTCTTCCATGTCTCTTTTCATGTAGTCCAGGGAGGTATGTCTCAAGTCATTCACTCCAGCATGGACAATGACAGAGTCGCATTTGTACTTGTTGTGGAGTGACTTGAGTGCATGTGTTATGTGGCGGATCCTGGCACCCGACAGGCAGTTGACTGTAATTTTCTCCTTGTTCAGCCTGGTGAGTGGGACATCAGTGTGCCTGACTAGAGTCACATATGACTAAAGTGTTGGGTACATTGTCTTGCCTTAGGGGCTGTTGTTGGGTGGCACACTGGTATTCTGAGCTATGTGTCACTTTGGTTGTGACTGGTGTTTGTTTGTGTTTCGGCTTCGAAGGTCCTTGTTGCTTGGGCAGGTTAATGTTAAGGGCTTCCACATATGTGGGTTTAGTGTTGCTATGTGTGGGTGTAGATGGTGTGGGTTTTGAAGGGCTATGAGTTGCTTGAGGTGTAATGCAGGTGTTAACCTTCTCCTCTTGACTGTCTAGCACAATCTTGGTCGGAGAGAGCTTTGCTTTCAGTTTGGCTATGTAAGTGCATCTCTCGCAGGTTGTAGTGTTGGGTGGTAGGAGGAGAGGATTGTCTGTATACATGAGGCAGTTGCCGCATTGCCCCAGTATGCCCAGATTCACCAGGTGGACAGGAGAAATCACCAGAAGCTGACCCCTGGACATGCCTGTTTACGTGCTTTTTTTGTAAAGTTTAAGAGATGTTTTCCCTTACCTTTGCAAGGTACTTTGCAATTATAGGCTGTTTAATGCCTATGATTAATTTCTCCTTATTGACAAGGAGAGCTGAGTGCTTGTATCAGTTTCAGGCTTCCTAGTGCTTTCCAGCAGGTTCTAGAGCAAGTGCTAGTCACGGGTTCAGATTTTAGTGCTACTACTGAGAAACCAGCTAGTTTTAAGGGAAAATTTGAAGAGCAGACTTTCTGCCACCTGGAATAGTTTAACTGTAGCCTCGCAGTGCTGCACAATGTGAAAAATGTGCAAACACACAAGTTTTTAAGCCAGAAAGTTGAAAGGGATAGAAATCAGCCCAAAAAGGCTAATAAAATTACAGTTTCAGAGCTGGAGACCACTCCTCTAGCATTAGATAGTCAGTACAATGCTCACCAGTCCCACTGGTAGGCAGTAAAACTTCCCTCTACCACATCAAGGTCTGGATAGCTCTGAGCACAGAAAATAAAGTCCTGAGACAAGCAAAGCCTGGGATATGGACTGGCTAGAAAAGGTGGGAAACGAGCAAACAAGATATTTTTTTTTTTTTGTTGAAACAGGCTAAACAATGCAATAATACAGTAAATAAACACAGAAAAGGCTAACACACTTGAGTGTGTAGTCTTAGGTTCATAGGTTCATACTAGGCTATCTGCCCTGGGGCATTTATAAGCCTAGCCCGATTGTGTTTGGCTTACGCCACCCCTTGATTTGAGTATACTGTGCCCTTTTTAAAGTTTAGTTTACTGTGCCTCTGTCTAATAGTGACACGGAAGTAATCCCCGGGACAAACCTATGATCCCCCATCCACTCATCAAGATTCTTCTTGAAGAGAGTCAGTAAGGTGCTCTGCCTAACATGAATTGGAATTCTATTCCAGAGCGAAGGGAGCCTCTGGTTTATGAATCTGTCCCTCCAGCATGTTCTATTTATTTCTGTGCTGAGGTTCAAGTCCCTCGAGCGTGTGGCTCTAAGGGATTTAGATTTACTGAGGTGGAGCATGTCCATTAATTCTGGGTTGGACATAGCTTTATATGTCAGGCATAGATCGCCTCGAAGTAGGCGGTATGCAACTGAGTAGAGCTGGAGTTCTTTTAACCGAGTAGCATATGGCATCTGTTTGAGTCCCTTGATCCTCCTGGTGAGGTATTTTTGGGGTCTTTCTAATTGCTGCAGGTGTCGGGTAAGGTACATCCCAAAGGGGGCATTGTATTCTATGATGGGCCTGATGAGGGATGAATAAAGAGGCACAATTACCTCTCTTGATCTAGATGTGAATCCTTTCATGATGAGGTGGGCTATGTAAAAGGTCTTTCTAACCACTTTGGCAATGTGGTTGTCAAAGGAGAGATTGCTATCAACTTGGGTCCCCAGATCCCTAATTACTTTCTCTGTACTTAATGGGTTACCACCTATGTGGTAATTTGTGGGCACATTATTTTTGTCAAAGGGTATGACTATACACTTTTTGGCATTTAGCTTTAGACCGTGGCTCTGGCACCAGTTATCCGTCTCTGCGAGACCTTTTTGAAGAATGTTTGTGTCAGCTGGAGAGTCGATTATGGTGCCCAGTTTGCAGTCATCTGTGAACATGGTGAGCCATAGTCCTCCCACATTGGCCTGTACCTCAGAAAAGTAAATACCGAACAAGAGAGGTCCCAGGACAGAACCTTGTGGGATGCCACTTGTGACCGGTTTCGAGTCTGACATGGCTCCAGCAACTCTGACTCTGTGGTTCTGTCTTTGAGTCAGTTTGCGACCCATCTTGTGACATAGGGGTTTATATTTAGGCTGGATAGCTTATCTATGATGCCCGAGTGGGGTATTGTGTCAAATGCCTTTGCGAGGTCCAGATAGGCTGTGTGGACTACCTTCCCTTCATCTATGGCCTTGGTGACTGTTTCGAAGAAGTCGACCAGGTTCAAAAGACAGGATCTGCCCTTGACGAAGCCAAATTGGGTAGGATCTAGTGTCTGTAGGTCCCCAATGTCTTTGTTTATGAGTTCCATGATGATCCTCTCCATAGCCTTGCAGACTAGGCTAGTCAGGCTTATGGGGCGATAGTTTCCAGGGTCCGCAGAGGTGCCACCTTTGTGGAGTGGGACCACTGTTGCTGTACGCCATTCTTTGGGCACATATCCTGTAGTGAGGTAGAGATTGTACAGCAGTTTTACTTGAGGGATTAGTTCTTTTTGGAGTTCATGTAGGACGCAACCCGGGATGCCATCTGGTCCCATGGAAGCAGAGTTTTTTGCTTTGGAGAGGGCGGCCTTCACCTGAGCATCAGAGATGTTTGGGAGGCTGCACTCTGCCGGGATAGATACTTGCTCTTTTGGGGGAGTTTGCAATGAACCTGTCTGCCAGGATATTGGCGATGTCTGTGGGCTCAGTGTATTTTTTGTCATTTAGAATCAACTCAGAACAAGTCTGGGAGTTGCATCCCAGGTTCCTAACATAACTGAAAAAGCCTTATGATTGTCTTTAGTGTCCTGTGCAATTTTTCTCTCGAAGCTGGCCTTGGAGGATTTTATGAGGGATCGTAATTTTTTGCTAGTACTGATCAGAGATGCCTTCCCTTTTAGGGATTTTGCTCTATCATGTAGTAGCTTCCTCCTTCTGTTGTACAGTTTATTTATGGCTGGGGTCCACCAGACTGGATGCCTGCCTTTGGATGATTGGGTCTTGATTTTGTTTGGGATAGCATGATCCATGCATTCCTGGAGATGTCCGTAGAATGCGTTTATATAGGATTCTGCAGTTTGGGCCGTAGTTTCCACTGGCCCTGAGGCCTTGAAGGATTCCACTTCAGTTTTGAGAAGTGTGAAGTTCGCTTTTGAGAAGTTTTTCACTGTGGTTTTCTGGGCTGGGGGTGGGATCGGGATGTGGATATCCAGTGAAATTAATTTATGGTCTGATCTTACCAATGAGGGATATACTTCTGGTATGGAGCATAGAGTCCCCATGTTG
Organism: Protopterus annectens; assembly: GCF_019279795.1. Lineage (NCBI taxonomy): Eukaryota > Metazoa > Chordata > Ceratodontiformes > Protopteridae > Protopterus > Protopterus annectens. The sequence goes on along the minus strand of NC_056751.1, from coordinate 624,549,064 downwards.
GTAATGATCAGGTCTAGTATGTTTTCCCCTCTTGTGGGAGTGGTTCCATAGCATTTGAGTTTATAAATTCCAGGAACCTTTGGGCTAAGGTGCTGGGGCTTGAGTAATGCTCCCAGTCTATGTTTGGAGTAGTTGAAGTCGCCCAATATAATGGTGTTCGGAGAGATCATGTTCTCCAATGTTTCCAGGAAAGCGAGTGGGATTCCTGACTTTGAGAGGGTGGTCTGTAGGATGCTATAAACTGAAAAGCAGTCTTGCCCACTGTCAGTTGCACATGGATGGTCTCCGATACTTCATGCAATGCCATTAACCTGGAGGTGTGGATATCCTTGATAAATATGGAAACTCCCCCTCTTTTTGTGGTTCGGTCTGGGTTTTGGGGCCGAAAAGCATGATAAGAGGTATAACCTGGTGGAAAAGTGCTGGGGTGCTCTCTGGAGCCTTGAACCAGGTTTCTGTCACTGCACAGATATCGATGTTCTCCATACTGAGGAGAGCTTCGAGTGCATGCATCTTGAGGTTAAGACTTCTGGCGTTTAGCAGCATTACCCTTAGTTTCTTGTGTCTTGTGCTGTCTATGGAGGTGGGTTTGACTTTTGAGCCTTGCCTAAAAAAGGCACTATGGGGGTGGCAAGAGCCTTTGCCAATATCCGAAAGCCCAGGGTGACAGGTGCAAGTCGTCCTAAGCGAAGCAACGTGGTTTGTCGATTTCTGTCATCCCAGGCTGACAGACACTGGATCCCCTTTGAATAACACCAAAATTTTAGCCAATTGTTAAAATCGATCATTTTGTCTTTATACTGTGGCATCATTCTAGGTGAGGGTAAGATGCTGCTCAAGGTCAGGGTCATACCGGCCTGGGCTACATGATCAGAGAGCTCCTCTATGTCTCTTTTCATGTAGTCGGGGAGTACGTCTCAGGTCATTCACGCCAGCATGTACAATGACTGAGTCATATTTGTATTTGCTTTGGAGTGACCTGAGTGCTTGCGTTATGTGGCGGATCCTAGCGCCCAACAGGCAGTTTACTGTGACCTTCTCTTTATTCAGCCTGGTGAGCAGGACGTCAGTGTGTCTGACAATAGAGTCACCTATTACAAGAGTATCAGGTGTGTTATTCAGCCTTAAGGGCTGTGATTGCTTGGCACAATGACTTTGTGTGCTATGTGTTGTACGTGTTTTGTTTTGGGGTAGCGTTTGCTTGGATGTCTGCTTTGGAGGTCTCTGTTGCTTAGGTAGATTTTTATTTAGAGCCTCTGAGTATGTTTTTGTGTTTGGTTCACTGTTGTGGTGGGACTATGTGATACTGGAATTGTGTTGTGTGAGGTTACCTTCTCCTCCTGACTGGTTACACCAGTTTTGAGATGAGAGAGCTCAGCCTTCAGTTTGGCTATATGGTTGCATCTCTCACATATATCTGAACCTGTTTGGTGGAGGAGAGGGTTGTCCGTGTACATGAGACAGTTGTAACATTGCCTCAAAATTCCCAGATTCACCAGCTGGACTGGAGAGGAAACCATTGACTGACCTTTGGACATGCTAGAGTAATATAGGGAACTGAATTAAAACGGACCAATAGGGGACAAGGTAATCATAGAGAGTATAAGAGTAAGTAGTGCTTATGGTTTATTAGTGCTAACTTGTAAGATTACTTATTTGGACCAGTGAGGGGCCTTAGAATGAGAATATGGTGTTTAATTTGAGAGATAGAGCAGTTCTAAGGGGAAAAGTGAAAAGCAGACTTTGTGGAGCCAGGAATAGTTTAAACCCAATTAGGCGGCGCTGCCCCGATGTTGCGCTATGCGCAAAAACGTGCAAAAAGCGCAAAACAGGGTTTTAAGAGGAGATCAAGGAGTTTGGAATTGACCCAAAATGGCCAATAAAACTACAGTTTCAAGGCAGTAACCACTCCCACAGGGGCAGGCAGGCTACACAATGTTTATCACTGCCACTGATGAACACAGAGACTTCCCTTTAGCCCAAGCAAACAATGGCCTCTAAGAAACTTACAAACAGTTCAGAACAACAAATCTGTAACTGGACTTTTTAAAATCTCAGAAAAGTGGGAAAAAAGCAAGATTTTTTTGTTTTTTTGTTTTTTTAAGGAAAGCAGAGGTTCACAAGTATCAACAAGTTAGAACAGTGCAGTAAATGACCCCACACTTGAGTGCTAGGCCAGAGGCAGATAAAATGCCAGTTTCAAGAAAAAGAATGATTTTAAAAATAAGTGCAGGCAGGAAATTCAGTAATCAGCTCTAGGTTGTGTTCTAAATACAGTTACCAACACAGAAATCAAGTTTAACAAGCCAGAAAATGCTCAAAAGTAGGCGGCAATGCAGAAAAACTTAACAAATAATCTGAAGCAAAATACTTAAAATCTCAAACAGTAAATGCAATCAAAACTCTACAAAATTAGCAATTTTAAACTAAAATCATTTCCTTCATAGTTTCTGGTTCTGGGAAGAAAACAGGGAAATGAACTCCTGCTTCAGTACAAACTCTAACAACGTTAGGTATAAAAGGGGGATTTACTCTTAATGTTACCATATTCCTGTGACAGATTATATAGGGATGACTTAACATAATAGCTTAGAATTCAGATACTCATCTTGCAAAAGTCAGAGTCATGAGTAAACACTCTTCCAAATATGATTTTTAAATAGCCTCAGAAGCCAGTTGAAAGGGAACACTTTTTATCCAGTACAAAAATACGATCCCAAGAAGAAGCCACCTGCCTTCTAGGTGGCCAGATACTGTATGTAAAATCCTTTTCAAAAACTATTTTAATTGAGGTAGGGTAGAAAGGAGGATCTAAGGACAGACAAGCAGGAATAGCTTAAAGGTGAATTTTGATAGAAGGGCAAGAAAGGCCAGAGGATAACTACTCACATAAATACTTCAGAAGCAATGAGTCTAAGCCTTGAAAGAGTCCCGGTTTTCATCATGGAATCAGCTAGAAAATCTTTTCCACTTACCCATATATGATTTTCTAGTAGCAAGTTTCTTTTGCTTCTTTTAATACCTGTTTTACATCCTCAAAAATGAGGCCCTGAAAGGTACTAAAATTCTATCATCCAGGTAGTTAACTGAAGAAGTTGAAGGTTGGTGTGTATCAAACAACTGCTGTCTTGCATGAATAAGTCCATTCTATGAGGAAGCTTGTAGTAATTGCTCTTGGTCATTTTCAAAACAAGGGAGAACCATTGATGCCTGAGCCAAAAGGGGCTCACCACGATTATCCATGGAGAGTCTTTCTGCACTTTTCAAAGAATTCTGGGTATGAGAGGAAATGGTGTAAATTATACAGAAACATTCTTAACCATGAGAATGAAAGGTATCAGTCTTCCAGACCTGTGTGCAAAGAGTCCTGAAGCAGAATTTCTTTTAACTGTCTAGTGTGGCCAGCGGCAAATAAATCTACTTAAGGAGTTCCACACAGACAGACCATTACTTGGAAGATCCTTCAGTGCAACTTCCAGTTGAGTGGGTCTGCCATGATCCTGCTCAGCTTGTCTGCAATGTATTTTGCTCTGATGAAATGGAGGTAGCCTGGAGGAAAAGACTGAACTGGGTCTCTCATTCTAGGCTACCACAACTAGTCTGCAAAGGTTCTCTCGAAGCTGGCCTTGGAGGATTTTATGAGGATCGTAATTTTTGCTAGTACTGATCAGAGATGCCTTCCCTTTTAGGGATTTTGCTCTATCATGTAGTAGCTTCCTCCTTCTGTTGTACAGTTTATTTATGGCTGGGATCCACCAGACTGGACGCCTGCCTTTGGATGATTGGGTCTTGATTTTGTTTGGGATAGCATGATCCATGCATTCCTGGAGATGTCCATAGAATGCGTTTATATAGGATTCTGCAGTTTGGGCCATAGTTTCCACTGGCCCTGGGGCCTTGAAGGATTCCACTTCAGTTTTGAGAAGTGTGGTTCGCTTTTGAGAAGTTTTTCACTGTGGTTTTCTGGGCTGGGGGTGGGATTGGGATGTGGATATCCAGTGAAATTAATTTATGGTCTGATCTTACCAATGAGGGATATACTTCTGGTATGGAGCATAGAGTCCCCATGTTGGTAATGATCAGGTCTAGTATGTTTTCCCCTCTTGTGGGAGTGGTGACTAGTTGTTCCATAGCATTTGAGTTTATAAATTCGAGGAACCTTTGGGCTAAGGTGCTGGGGCTTGAGTAATGCTCCCAGTCTATGTTTGGGTAGTTGAAGTCACCCAATATAATGGTATTCGGAGAGATCTTCATGTTCTCCAATGTTTTCAGGAAAGCTGAGTGGGATTCCCGACTTTGAGAGGGTGGTCTGTAGGATGCTATAAACTGAAAAGCAGTCTTGCCCACTGTCAGTTGCACATGGATGGCCTCCGATACTTCGTGCAATGCCATTAACCTGGAGGTGTGGATATCCTTGATAAATATGGAAACTCCCCCTCTTTTTGTGGTTCGGTCCGGGTTTTGGGGCCGAAAAGCATGATATGTGGTATAACCTGGTAGTGCTAGGGTGCTCTCTGGAGCCTTGAACCAGGTTTCTGTCACTGCACAGATATCGATGTTCTCCATACTGAGGAGAGCTTCGAGTGCATGCATCTTGAGGTTAAGACTTCTGGCGTTTAGCAGCATTACCCTTAGTTTCTTGTTCCTTGTGCTGTCTATGGAGGTGGGTTTGACTTTTGAGCCTTGCCTAAAAAAGGCACTATGGGGGTGGCAAGAGCCTTTGCCAATATCCGAAAGCCCAGGGGTGACAGGTGCAAGCCGTCCCTAGTGAAGCAATGTGGCTTGTCGAGCATGTCATCCCAGGCTGACAGACACTGGATCCCCTTTGAATGACACCAACATTTTAGCCAATTGTTAAAATCGATCATTTTGTCTTTATACTGTGGCATCATTCTAGGTGAGGGTAAGATGCTGCTCATGGTCAGGGTCATACCGGCCTGGGCTGCATGATCAGAGAATTCCTCTATGTCTCTTTTCATGTAGTCGAGGAGTGCGCCTCAGGTCATTCACGCCAGCATGTACAATGACTGAGTCATATTTGTATTTGCTTTGGAGTGACCTGAGTGCTTGCGTTATGTGGCGGATCCTAGCGCCCGACAGGCAGTTCACTGTGACCTTCTCTTTATTCAGCCTGGTGAGCGGGACGTCAGTGTGTCTGACAATAGAGTCACCTATTACAAGAGTATCAGGTGTGTTATTCAGCCTTAAGGGCTGTGACTGCTTAGCACACTGACTTTGTGTGCTATGTGTTGTACGTGTTTTGTTTTGGGGTAGCATTTGCTTGGGTGTCTGCTTTGGAGGTCTCTGTTGCTTAGGTAGATTTTTACTTAGAGCCTCCGAGTATGTTTTTGTGTTTTTATGTGTTTGGTTCGCTGTTGTGGTGGGACTATGTGATACTGGAATTGTGTTGTGTGAGGTTACCTTCTCCTCCTGACTGGTTACACCAGTTTTGAGATGAGAGAGCTCAGCCTCCAGTTTGGCTATATGGTTGCATCTCTCACATATATCTGAACCTGTTTGGAGGAGGAGAGGGTTGTCCGTGTCCATGAGACAGTTGTAACATTGCCTCAAAATTCCCAGATTCACCAGCTGGACTGGAGAGGAAACCACTGACTGACCTTTGGACATGCTAGAGTAATATAGGGAACCGAATTAAAACGGACCAATAGGGGACAAGGTAATCGTAGAGAGTATAAGAGTAAGTAGTGCTTATGGTTTATTAGTGCTAACTTGTAAGATTACTTATTTGGACCAGTGAGAGGCCTTAGAATGAGAATATGGTGTTTAATTTGAGAGATAGAGCAGTTCTAAGGGAAAAAGTGAAAATCAGACTTTGTGGAGCCAGGAATAGTTTAAACCCAATTAGGGGGCGTTGCCCGATGTTGCGCTATGCGCAAAAACACACAAAACATGGAACTCTATCTTTATGGAAGATTGTATAGAGTGGGGATGCCATTAGTGCTTGTACTTCAGAAACCCTCCTGGCTAAAGTAAGGGCTACTAATAGGACAGTTTTCCATGTGCACATCTGCAGAAAAGTAGAGCTTGCTGGCTCAAAGGGCAATTGTGAGTTTTCTAGTGTGTAGTTTAGGTCCCAAGGTGGTGGAATAGGTTTCTTTGGTGGCCTAACGTGGATAACCCCTTTTAAGAATAGTTTGCCATCCAACCTGGAATGAAGAGGTGGATCCAAAGGTAAGCAGGTAGAGATAGCAGATAAGTGGACCTTCACTGAAGAATGTGAAAGGTCTGCTTTTATGAACTCACACACATAGGCTTGGACTAGTGGAACGTCCACTTGGAAGGGGTCCCTTTGCCTTTGGAGACACCATTTGAAGAACTTTTTCCATTTGGAAACATAGGATCTCCTGGTAGTGGGTTTTCTGCCCTCCTGCAGGATGGATAGCACATCCTCTGAGTACTGGTGTCTGAAGGGAATCAAGAGTTTATCACCCAAAGGGTTACACAGGGCATCTCCAGGTGTGGATGAATGAGAGATCCCTTCTGTTGTGTGAGCAGGTCCACCTTTTGAGGCAACTTGTGGTGATTGCCCTTGACAAGAGACTGAAGAAGGGGAACCAATCCAATAAGGAATCACCAGCAAGATTCTTGGTTTGTCCCTCTGAATTTTTAGGAGGACTTTCTGAATTACTGGGAAGAGAGGGAAGGCACAAAGGAAGAATCCCTTCCAAGAAATGGAGAAGGCATCCACTCTCCAGGCTAGTGGGGATGGATCCCTGGAGCAGAAAAGCTGCAATTGTCTGTTCTGGGGGGAAGCAAACAGATCTATTTGTGGAGTGCCCCACTGATGGACAATGTCTAAGAACACATCTCTGTGCAACATCCACTCGTGATGCAGAGAGAAGGATCTGCTGAGGACATCTGCTTGATGGTTGCCCAGGGATAGAATATAGACTGACTGCAGTGAGATGCTGTGCTGAGATGCTAGCTCCCATACCTGTATTGCTAGTCTGCAGAGTACAGAAGACCTGAATCCCCCCGTTTGTTGATGTACCACATCACAGTTGTATTGTCTGTGAAGATTTGGAGGTGGCCTGGTTGCATAAGAGGGAGGAAGGTCTGTAGGGCTAGATGGAGCGCAGTCATCTCCCTTATGTTAATATGTTTTTTTCTGGAGGGAGGGCTTCCATTGGTCCTGCACCTTGAAGCCATTCATAGTCGCTCCCCACCCTAGATCAGAGGCATCTGTGTGCATGCATTGTGCTGATTTGGTGGGTTGCAGAGGTAGGCCTGGGTTTTTGGTGTACTTGCTGGATCCACCACCTCAACTCCATCTTCAGGCAGTGTAAGAAGGATAACTGAAAGTCCAGGGGGTGGCTGTGCTGTGATCATAAATTTTTTAGGTGCCACTGAAACTTCCTCATGTGCAGCCTGGCTAGGGGTAGCATAGGAATTGTGGCTGCTATGAGACCTACGAGAAGCATGAACTGCCTGGCCAAGATGTGGGTGGCCACAAGGACTTCGTGGAAGTGGTTGACTAGGGAGGGAACTTTGTCCTGAGGCAGGAAGGCCTTCAACAAGTTTTTTCTTATCCTGCAGCCCTGGAAAGTTTTGTCTTGGGCTAGAGCGAGGGATGATTTTGCTGGGTTGAGAGTGAAGCCCAAGCTCTGGAGCAGGGACATAGTGAATAGTAAGTGTTTCCTGAGAATGTTTCCTCTTCTGCTAGGATGAGAAGGTTATCTAGGTAGGGGTAGATTTGAATTCCTTTTGTTCTGCAGTAGGCTACTGCTGGAGCTATGCACTTTGTGAAGACTCTTGGTGCAGTAGATAAACCAAACGGCAAGGCAGTAAACTGAAAGTGTGAAGAGGGTCCAGCAAAATGCAAATACTTTCTGTAGTTTGGGTGGAAGGGGATGTGGAGGTATGCCTCCATCAAGCCCAAAGTGGCCATTAAAGCTTTGGGTGGCAATAGTGGAAAAAGGCTTTGAAGTGATAACATTCTGAAGAAAGGGACCTTCAGGAAAAGGTTTAGGAAGGACAAACTAAGGATGGGCCTCCAAGGGCCAACCTTTTTTGGTACTAGGAAGAGCCAGGAGTAGAACCCCCTCCATTCTTGGCCTCAGGGGATGCTGTCTATGCTCCCCTGGGTGAGTAACTCTTGGATAACCTGAAGAATTATGTGCAGCTGTTTTTTGGGTGGGAAGGGGATTTTCCTGCTAGGCCATAAAGTATACTTTTTCAAGTATACTTTTTCAACTACTGCTAACAGCCAGCAGTCTAAAGTGATTTTTTCCAGAGGGGTAGACAGTGAGAGAGATGATATGAGATGAGTAGGTGGTTAAGGCAGTCATGCATTACTGTTTCTGTCTTGAAAGGGTTGCCTGGTGATAGGTTGTGGAAGGGCTACGCTTGGGGAAGATGCTTTTCAAGGTCCTTTTCTGTGTCTAGAGGAGGAGGTGAATGGGGCTGGGGCACTTCTGATAAAGGTGGTCTTGACAGGGTAGTTCCTGCAAAATTTGGGGACTGGAAGACCAGTAAATGTTTGAGGTCCTGAAGCTCCTTGCTTTTTACCCGGAGGCTTTTGAACAGTTCAGCAGACTGTTTGCCAAACAGGAATTTGTTGTCAAGTGGTGCATCTAAGATTTTGGTTTTGAAGTCTTCAGGAAGGGGCTGAAGCCTGAGCCAGGAATACCTGCACAGTACAGAGGGTGAAGCCGCAGACATAGCGGAGGTCTCAGCCACATCATAGCTGTACTTTACAGAATGTCTGGCAACCTGTGATGTTAAGGACAGCTTAGATGCTACCTGGGATTTACTAGGAGAGTCAGGCATGGCAGGAAGCAATGAGGATGCCTGAGAAACCACGTCTAGGGCATATTTGACCATGTGGGTCTGATAACTGATAGCCCTGAAAGCCAATATGGAAGATGTGTACATCTTTTTCCCAGCCTGTCCATGACCTTGCCATCCTTGTCTGATGACAAAAGGAGCTAGGATCACAGGAGGGATAGCAGAAGGGGGTTGACTCCACCTGAAGTAGTTCAAAATATCTCTTTTGAACTTTGGTCATTTGAGTTGCATCTCACTTAAAATACTCCCTCATTTTAGTAATTGTTTCCCCATAAGAAATGTCTTCAGGGGGTGAGTCTCCCTCTAGGGAGTCATCATCTGGGAAGTAGTAGTAATCCAGAAGAGAAGGTACCTGGGAAGTGTAGGTAACGGATTAATCTGTGGAGGAAGTAGAGGAGTCTTCTTCCTGTGGGAGAGTGAGATGAATGGAAGCAGCTAAGGCTAACCTGGGGCTGAGAGCAGGTAATGTGGCAGCAGGAGAGGCTGAAGGCCTAAGAGCCATAAAGGCCTGAACCAAAGACTGAGTATGCCAGTCTGGTTGGTCCTCAGAGGAAGTAGACAGATGTTTAGCTTTTTGCCTCCTCTTAAGAGGAATGGACTTAGTGGAAAGAGAGCACCTAGTATCAAGAGTCTGGCCTGCAGGAAAGAATTCTGATTCCTGAACTGTGGGTGGGCATCCAGAGGAGCCTGGTTCCCCCTCCACTTCAGCCAAAGCTGGTGTCGGAATGACCTCTGAGGACGTGTCTACTAGTGTTTCCGAGACAGCTTCCATGAAGGTAGCCGCTGAAATCACCAGTTCTAGCAGACATCCCTCAACCACTAAATTGGTGGCTGGCAGAACATCTGATGATGGAGGGGCAGAAGTGGTAGGCCTTGCAACCTTGGCCTTCTTTTTAGGTGGCACTGCCTCAATGGCCCACTCTGGATACATATGTAAGGCTAGGCACTTTAATCGCTGATTCTTGAGATAAAGCTTTAGGGCTGCCAGATGACTAGGAAGGGTTTTAGGTACAAATGACTGGCAGATGCTACAGGTGGTGTGATCATGTTCTCGGCCTAAGCAGAGCAGACAGAGTTCATGTGAGACCTTGTGTGGAATCTGACATCAGCACCTACATTTCCCCTTTCTAGCGTCCATCATTTAAATAATAACAGCAAGCAACCAAAGCTCAAGCAAGAAAAAGGAATTTCCCCAATGGGATACTTATCTGAAGGTGTCTTCAAGAGCACTGAGTGAAGCGCTCGATCTAAGGTTTGACTGTAGCAGAGAATTTCTGAGGTCTGTGCATGCAGACATCACATTTAAGGCCTGTGGTTTATGGCCCTGTGTGATGTCCCACGCGCCTGGCAGCAGCCAGGCTTAAGCTCTTGCAAAGGAGCCGGACGTTTGGGTCACCTGAGGCAGAGGATCCCACAGTAAGAACACTGCAACATGGGAATAGAAGGACATTTGTAGTTACAGACTGAGAAGAACTGGAAGGGAAGAGAGAGAATTGGGTTGAGAGACAACTGATTCACCCATCAGAGTAACTGCTTTTTCACAAACCATGTCACTGAAATTTAAAAATGAAGGAGGGATGCTGGTGCTGAGTCCAAATTAATTTGATGAACCACTGCATTTTCCTCATGTGAAGTCTTACCAAAGGAAACATAAGAATTGCGGGGGCTGTGAATGCTGCAATCCTGAGATATCTCATGGCAGATGCCAGAGACTGATTGGAAAGTATCAGAAACTGCTCCTTGTAACATTCTATTTTATCCTAAGGAAAAAAAGACATCATGAGGAATTTGCCCAGGAGATATTCCATAAATACTAGCCTGTGAGACAGAATGAGGGAAGAAAACCCAGGCTGAGAAAAAATGTTTGTCACCCAAGACAGAGATTCTTGACAACTTGAGAAAGAATCTAAAAAAAACAAGCCAGTTGTTTAAATATAGACAAGTGTGAATGTTCTGCAACCTGGAATGGGCTATTACTAGAGCTAGGCACTTTGTTGGTGACATACCAAAGGGCGAAACAGAAAACTGAAAATGGAAACCAGACACAGAAAGATATAAAAAGTGCTCTAAGTCTTTAAGAACTGGAATGCGATGCAAAGGTTTAGAAAGGGCTAGGATAGATATCCAGGTTCCTTCTTTCTTTGACAAAAGAGAGACCCCCTGAATTAAATTCTTTCCCTCTTAGTGTTGTGGTAACAGATTCTATAATGTGCTGATACAGCATCTGATGTAGAATAGGAGGTAACAGGAGGTTGGATTGGCTGGATGAATAGCAATCACTTGTAAAGTAGGAAGTGAATCCTACTGCCGGTCGTAAGCTTTTTGAATGATTCTCAGAACCCAAGTTTCTGAAGTTATCTGGTGCACAGAGGAGGGTGAAGAGCTACACTTGGGAAATCTTTACAGGATTGCCAGGGTGGGAAGGAAGAAGCACATGAAGGGGCATGAAGTCTATTTTCTTAGATTGTCCTTAGTTTTCATAGGACCCTCCTTTCTTTTATGAACCTACCTGCCATTGCTTTTTGAAACTGTGTTTATCTGTGCCTTGCTGAGAACAGTTAATTAGTTTACTGAAAAAGAAACCTGAACTGGAAGAAAAGTTTCTATTATATTTTGGCAAGGAGGATTAAATAAATCTGGGTAATCTCCTGAATTAACTTGTCCCCTTTCTGCCAACATTTTAAGGGCTACAGCAGAGGAAGGACCAAATGACATATTTCTATCTAGTAGAGCATTCACGATCTCAGCTTTGACATCCTCTGGTAAATTCTGAGGAAGAAGCCAGACAAATATTCTTACTACTAACCCAGTATCAGCAGTGTCATAAGCACATTTTAGATAATATTTGATTACCTAATACACAGATAAGAGCAAAACACATGAAAAAAACACCAGAAACAAGCTTGAAAAGTAACTAAGAACAAAGAAAATCTAGCGCATGTCAAAAACAGAAAGCCAGAAAACTTTAATTCCAAAAGACACTTTCATCCATCCAGTCAGGATTTTGTCAGAACTAAAGAGTATAAAAGCAAAAAAAAATTATATTTATACAGATATAACTAACACCCATAACAGTCAGATAATCAACAGATAGTCACATGAAAACAGGAATAAGTTGAAAGGCAGGGTGCTACATATTATGAAAAAAATATATATATTACAGATCAATGATTACTAGTAAATGACCACAACACTGGCAACCAGTAAATTGACACCCTAATGTCAAAAAACATAATGTCGATGTGTTGTAAGCAAACTCCAAGTATTACCCCAAAGTGGGCTAAACCTACAGCAAGTGTTTTTGCAAGGAGGCCAGCCCTCTTGCATCCACACACCTCCTGCTAATTAATATACTAACTCATAGATTGCACAGTCCCTGGGTAAAGGGAATACTCCCCTACCCATGGATTTTCGATCTCACACACCAGTTGATCATCTGTTTCCATCGATCAAATGGTGTCAGCCACAAAGATGTTGACTTAGTGATCATTTGATAACATATCACATACACAAACACACACACACACACGTATATAAATATATATATATATATATATACATATATATATATATATATATATATATACACACATATATATATATATATATATATATATATATGCATACACACACACACACACACACACACACACACACACACAGACATACACACACATATATATATGTATATATATATATATATATATATATATATATATATATATATATATCTATATATATGGGTCTACTTCGTAAGAACGAAAGACCACAACACCGAAACCTACAACACCGAGACCAGAATCACGAAACCCGGGAACACTGAAAACCACATAACTGCAAAATACACACAAACACACACACAAAACTGCCCCAAACTACCAAACACACAACCCTACACTACCTGTGCCCCCCACACCCCCCTACTTTAATATTCTAATTCCGAGATCGCACAAGCAGACACACAAGGCAAACTCACACCTACACATTACAGTCCCTCACACACACACACAACATAGTCACAACACACACTTACACACAGCAATACCCCTCACAAATACACTTACACATACATACTTACCTACAGCGGAACACCAAAAGCGCTAAATCAAAATCCCGTAATATTGGGATTTTGAATTTCACGCTTTTCGGTGTTCCGGGGTTTCATCCTTCTGGTCTCGGTGATGTGGGATTCAGTGTTGTGGTCTTTTGTTCTAACGAAGTAGACCCATATATCTATATATATATATATATATATATATATATATATATATATATATATATATATATATATATGTATATATATATGTATATGTATATATATATATATATATATATATATATATATATGTGTGTGTGTGTGTGTGTGTGTGTGTGTACCTGAAATGATCTAGACAACATACGATCAACACCAAAATATCTAAAGGTAAAAATATCTAAACTGAAAAACACTGACAAAATTGAAGTTATACTAAGAAAGGGTACATGCCCTTTCCCATTGTTGTGCAACATCAGAGTTGGTATATATATATATATATATATATATATATATATATATATATCTATATATATAAAAGTAGCAGGGGGTGAGGGGGTGTGGGGGTGTAGGGGCTTGCCTGCATGCAAAACATTGAGAAAATGTGAATTGACTTTGTCATATTTTTCAATGGTTTTCTATGTAGTCACATGTAGCATTTCTCTATTAAAACGTTAAAATGTTAAACAATGTAGTAAACAAATCTGTCACAGTTTTGCTGCTCTTAATTTTAATACAAATGAAATAGAAATGTTATTTAAGCCAGAGTGGCTCATAGCATTCAAATGCAACTGCCAAAGAAATAATTCCTTCTACACAAGTTGTCACTGCCAGCCTGCCCCCCCCCCCCCAACTCCCCTGTTGACACTGGGCCAGATTCAAAAAAGCCTACACTAAGTGTATACTAAGTGTGCACGATATGTATTCAGGAACATCCTTACCACATTTTTGTGCTTTCTAGTCACACAGAAAGATTGCACTAAGTGTACATGTAGTCTACACTTTGTGGTAACCTTTATGAATCCCTGTCAGCATTTAAAGATGCAAGAAAATCAGTAGGAAAATTAAAATTAGGAGGAAGAAGGTATCAGTCATGCCTGTGTTGTCTGTTCACTCAGAATGGTGTACACTTAGTATAGGCATTAGTGAATCCCGGGGACTGTCTACTTCTTCAGCTATAAAAAACTAAATTTAAACACAATGCAAGTCTCAGTAATTTGGCTTAGAATATCAATAATCATTTTGTGAATAAACTGATACAATTAATAAATAAAAAAAACTGTCAAAAACAACAGCAATCCCTAGAGCAACTTTAGAAATAATCTTAAAATATTTACATTCAAAGTATTACTATAAGTAGAAACATTCATGGGACAATTGAAATACAAAGTACATAAGCTGGTTATAGCAAGGTATAGCTATAAATACAAAGTACATAAGCTGGTTATAGCAAGGTATAGCTATAAATACAAAGTACATAAGCTGGTTATAGCAAGGTATAGCTATAAATACAAAGTACATAAGCTGGTTATAGCAAGGTATAGCTATAAATACAAAGTACATAAGCTGGTTATAGCAAGGTATAGCTATAAATACAAAGTACATAAGCTGGTTATAGCAAGGTATAGCTATAAATACAAAGTACATAAGCTGGTTATAGCAAGTATAGCTATAAATACAAAGTACATAAGCTGGTTATAGCAAGGTATAGCTATAAATACAAAGTACATAAGCTGGTTATAGCAAGGTATAGCTATAAATACAAAGTACATAAGCTGGTTATAGCAAGGTATAGCTATAAATACAAAGTACATAAGCTGGTTATAGTAGCTATAAATACAAAGTACATAAGCTGGTTATAGCAAGGTATAGCTATAAATACAAAGTACATAAGCTGGTTATAGCAAGGTATAGCTATAATCATAAGTAGTCTTTGGTCCTTAACCAATTTTACAGAATCTGTGGTAGAAATAAACATTTTTTCAAAGATATATAAAATACAAGACAAGCATATTCAATATAATTTACATGAAAAAATGAATTTTTTTATTTTCAATATTAAAGAAAGAAGAGCTGAAAAAATGAAATACTGAAAATGCATCATAAACAGTGATATAAAATTGCAGGGCAAATATTTAGCAAGAAATGCCAAGAATTAATTAGCAGCATGTCGAACATAAACTGTATACAAGTGCAAGAATGTAATATGCCTGAGGACACTTCAAAGATATACTGGCATGGTGTAAATATATTCAAAGTGCCAAGTAAAATCATTGTCAAATGCTACTAAGATATGAATAATAATAAAAAAGAATACAAGATGTTTCAAATCTATCTTGAAGAAAAAGAAATTCACATCAGGAAACCACAAAAAGAATATGTTCCTGTACAAATTCAGGAATAGCCATGCAGTCTTCTCAAATATTTTGCAGAACTATAACAAGGATATCTTTATTGACCGCACTGATTTCTTTACAGTCTTAAGAAGTTTGCCAGGAGAATACCAGTTTTTTACTTTATACATTTGCTCACTAAGTACACTGGATGCAAGTGTCCCTTTTCAGGGGTAACTCAGGAACACTGTCTGGTAAAGTGACTTGCTCAGAGTCACACAGCAGGCAAATGGAGTTGAAAGAATCAATCCCTGTGCTTTGAGTACAGGATGCAACTTGTTAACAGCTCAGAGCCTTATCCTCTATACTGACCGCTGTAAGATTATGATCAACAGGGTTTTAAGGTTGAAAGTAATTTTGTTACAAATATGTAACATAAAAAAGGTATAAAATAAAGCTTGCTTAAATGCAGAAACAGAGTTTATTAATATGTGATCAGCATCCATACTAGATGACTGTGGCTTGGAAAATAAGGAATCTGCTGAATGGACATTTTTTCCCTTACAGACTTAAAAATAGGATGTATGCAAGAGCAAAGATGCAAAATCTGCTTTTAAAGAACACCGTGACAATGTGTTTTCCTTGAAAACATGTTTTTCTGCATATAAAAATAATGGACACAATATGTTTCCTTAAACAACAGTACATGTTTCTGCATATAAAAATAATTGACACAATATGTTTCCTTAAACAACAGGACATGTTTATGACACTGTTTCCTTGGCACAAGGACAGATGTTCTTATACAAAAGACAAAAAACAGGATGTTCACACTGTCAGAAAAGCTGAAAAATAATATTATTAAGTCAGCAGTTTGCGTCAGCATCTGCAACAATCAGTATTGTTTCTACAGGATGAGCAATTCTCCAAAACAGAATACCAAGATGAAATGTATATGCATGTGCATGACTAAAATTGTATATAAAGATCTGTATTAATACAGTTATGTTAGGGGTATTGGTAGAGACACATTTGTCTCAAGGTAAATGTTATATCTCTCACATCATCTGTACTATATGAGAAGTAAAGTGGAACAGTACTTTAAGCTGCAATGTTAGTCCATTTGGTTTATTATAAAAAGTTATTTGTTACTGCTCTAAGTTGATGCTGCAAAGTATATTCTCTCATCAGTGTATATTCTGCAAATTTCTGTATGCAACAGACTGTGAATGCAAATGTAACCAGACTTTGATTTTAGCAGAATCCAGCCAGCAAGACTGAGTGTCTTAAGAAGACTTCAAATCCATCACAGTAAGCAGCACCATATAATTTTCAACCGCCATATACAAACAAATCACAATATCAGTCCATGCAGCTTACCTCAGTCTGGCAAAAGGGTTCAATACCACACCCTTTAACAAGACCATACATAAAATGGATCCACAATTGTTATCCTCACCACCTGTGCAAATGACTGCAAACTTGCAATCACTGTTTTCCGCTGTACTGACACCACTTCACTTTAACCAGTAATCAACATTGCACATAAATGATACAGTAGAAATTAGCTTGCCTTCAATGTCAAAAATGCAGCATTCTGGCATTTGGGGAAAAACTCACCTTCCAACTCCATATACTATTAATTACCAACAACTAAAAGTGGATAGAAAAGTAAAAGACATTGAAGTCCTTGTAAAAAAATTAATTTCATTTGCTCCCTCTCCCCCATTACCATTCACAAAGGACATAGAATTGCCTATCTTATCCCCTGTGAGATTGACAGCTATGCCAAGAAAGGCACTGTCCCACTGTACAACTCTTATTACATCAATTATAGAATACAGTACCATGTTCCATAATCTATACATTATCTAGTACAGTTTGAGACACCACAAAGATTCCTCACAAATAAAATCAAAGGATGTTAACTCTTGTCTTAAACCCAAAGATGACATCAACCCTCCCTTCTTCTCTCTCTGTCACCTTCTTAGAGGAAGCCTACATCTGACATAAAAAGTGTTAAAGGATCCAGGACCTTTATTATTTTTGCATGGCATATCTATTAATAGCACAAATTCAACAGGAGACACTCCCTCTGTAAGAATTAATATCAGTCATGATTCATATCTCAAAGATTCCCATACGTATGGCATAAACTCCACCTCTGATTTAAACTTAGCCCATTAGTCCATACCATCAAGAAGAAAATGTACAGCTAAATGTATACCCATAAGTTCAAATACAGGACCCGGGTCATCAAGCTCCTTGGTGGTCAATGGCCCTTGAGCATGACTACTAAAGCTATGAAGCTATACAGGCTACTTAGAGTTCTGTTTGGTATTTTACCAGCACCAAAAGTATTTTTAAGAGCTGTAACAGAAATAACTGAAGGTTTGCTAAGACATGGGATGAGTATAACAAGAGAATAACTGGTGGTGAACAGAGCCAGACAGTACAATTTCAAGGTAAATTAGAGGAAATGTAAAATAAGACTGACAGGTCTAAGCTACATAAGTCATATTCTAACATTAGAGTGACTGAAGTCTCATTCAAAAAAATATCAGTTCAACTGTACAAATGTCAAAGCCAGAAGACAAGCAGGCATTAGAGAGGTTTCTTGGAAAGATGCAGCATCTTGCAAAGTTTCTGTCTAATATGTTGGAGACAATTTGTTGCATCTTTCGGCTTTTCCCGGTTAGGGGTCGCCACAGCGGAACTCCGGTCTGCTAATGATTGGCAGTAGATTTTTACATACCGAGTTGCCAGCCCTGACACACAACCTTCAACGAAGGTACGCCCATTCACGCATGTCTCCACACAGAAGACGCTTTAGCTGAGAATCGAACAGGACAACATCTTACTGTGAGGCGACAATGCTACCGCAGCACCACCACCGCAGTTAATATGTTGGAGACAACTATGCCTCTTAAAAGAATGTTAGAGGAAACTGTAGCTCACAGATAGTGATATGGATACATAAAGAGTTTTAAAGTACTGAAGACTAGTTACAATAGCATCAATATTAACGTACTATGATGTGAAAACCAGTTGTGTTGTACAAGGAGATGATAGGAATAAAAAGAGCTGTGCTATTCAACAACATAGTTATCTATGTTCTCTATAGCATTTACAGATGCACAAAAGTGATCTGATCAGATAAAACAAGACTTTTAGCAGTAGTGTATGCATGTGACAAAATATATAAATGTGCTTATGATAAAGAAGTTCATTTCTAAACAAGTCACCAACCCTTACAAACATGTTCATAAAACCTTGGTGCAAGACACCTCTGATTTCATAAAGGATAGTAGGTCATGTGCAGATGTAGGATCTGAAAGTTAAATACAAACCAGGTAAAGAACTACATGCAGCATATATTTTGAGTAGAGCGCAGTTATTGAGAAGCAGGATTTGATGGAAAAAGTACTAGAAATAATTTGTATAGTGCTTCAGTTACTATGAGGAAAGAAAAAAAAAGTAAAAACTCCACATGTGATGACACTTTCTTAGAATTTCAATTACTGAAGGAAGTTACAATGAGATGCTGGTCTAAATAAGATAATAGGTATGGAAAAAATCAGCCTTATTTTTAAAGAAGAAATAAAATGCACCCAAGGCTTAATTTTTAAACTTGATGAAATCATAGTTTCCAGTTAATTAAGAACACAAGTTCCCAACAGGAAGCATGAATCATATTTGGGAATAATAAAGAGAAAGGAAAGAGTACTGCTCAGGAATGTTAACTTACACTATAAGTGTAGAACAATGCCATATTCAGTGAATACCATAACAATAATCCAATGGAAGAGATGCCAGATTTGTTTTATTTCAAAGAAGCTATATGTTATGTGATTATAGACTATTCTAACTTGTCTGAAATAATCCAAAGAAAGTGTATTTAGCACATCAAAGTCTATATTCTCAAAAAGGGAATGTCTCCAAGCATTTATATTATGCTGTCGAAAACTCAAACTGTCGACAGCGTAATAATCGACATGAAAATGTCGAAACCCCCGAACATCGAACATACACAAAAAAAAAAAAAAAAAAAAACACAACACAAATTGCCCTATGCAGGGGGTCAAGCCCCCCTATGCCCCCCACACCCCCGCTACTTAAATATACCAACTCCGAGATCGCACTACATTGCAGTAAATGGAAATCTCCCCTTATGGAGATTTCTATTTACACTCGCAATGACTTTCGCTTTTGACATTTTGGTGCCGACAATATCAGCTTCGATATTATTGGCGTTCAACAGGGTGAAGTAGACCTGGTCTCCAATATAGAAGTTAGGAATTCATAACTTTTGTGTATGAGTGAGAAGTCAGACATAATATCCGGTCCACACTATTCTCAGTTTTAAGCAACTTGGAAAGAACTGTATAAACAGTGAACAAAAAACTTATGAGAAAGTGCAATAGTAAAAGGTATGAGGTCTGTCATTTTGCAGTTTTGAAGTACAGAAAATCTCCACTACAGGAACTCAGTTTCAGACCAGCTCAACTTAAGTTAAAATGACTTACCTCGGTCGAGTCCATGTCTCTCCAAGTGACTCCCAGAGTGTTACCTCTTTTGGTGTTAGGTAGCCCCTTAAGAATTCTACACCATCTTTAGAAAGCAGAGGGGTAAGTATGCTTCTTGGCAGTTCTGTGCCTCCACAGCTTCGAAGTATCTAGATACAGAGAGTAAAAAATGAGTTAAAAGAAATCCAAGTGATTCCTGACATTCATAATTTTAAGAAAATCTGTTAAATTCTCTTCCTACATCAATTTGCCTACTTAGCATCATGCATTTAAGAACTGTCTTAAGAAATTATAAATAGTTTTGTATCTTGCAAATGTCTAAGTAAAACACCAGTAGTAGTCAGCCATAGCTAGCAGCAAAGAAAAGAGTGAATAAGACAGACTCTTAACTAGTTTTTAAAATTGTTTTTTTTTCCAAGTTTTCAGCAAAATCAGAACAAGTCAATATATAATATAAAATTTTCCAAAATAGAATTTCGTAAGTAATAAGGCAATGGTGGCAGTGGGGGAATGTATCTGTTAATATAAAGAACAGACCACTAAATGCAAATGTTGGGAATTATATAAAGAGTCTAAGGTTGCAGTACCTTGGAGCATTACCCTGAGATTCTAGAGTTGACAACACTTAAAGAAAAAATGAAGGATGATAGATATCTGAGCACCGAAGGCAAGAGGAATCATTTTTGGGGGGTTGCTCCAGGGATATCATCCCTGAGAAAATTTTGTAATTGTGTGTTATAAAATGCGTGTTTTCTAGCATGCAAAACTGTAACATAACTGCTGTAATACATGTAATTCTATCAAATTATTTATGCTTTTTTTGCTTATTGGATTGGATATCAGGCATTCTACAATCAACAAACAATAAGCTTACAGTAAAATCCATCAATTAACAGATCCAGGAAAGAGTGGCCTAACAGCAACTTGCGAAGATAATTAATCACAAATTCGTAAAACTCACTGAAGGTCATGTTGTAATTCAGGAAAACCTGCAGTTTGGCTTTTACCAGAGCAATGGTGGCTCTGTTTAATTCCGAACTCCATTTGGCATTCACCGATGAGAAAACTCTCTCCAGAAAGGCATTGCTCCTGGGCAATGATAACAAAAGTCTGACACAATGTTAAACAAGTTAACAGGAAGTGCTTCAGCGGTATGGGTCACACTGAAAAACTTCTGCCATTTACCATATGTGATGGCAGAGTCATCAGCAACAATGCATGTCAAGCTTTCTTTAGCCATGCAGAATTCATCATGCAATGCATCCAAGTCAACTTTCTGCAATAAGCCTGTGGCAGCATACACGTTTTTACATGTTTACATTCTGGTGGTTTGCAGAGTGACAAGTGGCTTAGTGCAAAAGCAATATGGTCTTCTGACTCTGTGAAATCAAACCACTTTTTAAGGTACATCAAACCCTTTTCGAGAGCAGTACAAAAATTTTTTGCATAGATGCCTGGAATGGCTGCATATCTTCATTTTCAAGAACAGCATGTCTTTTTGATCCAAAAATGTATCTGCTATGCGTGATTCAATTTTTGCTCAAAGCTGCTGCATTACCAGAAACAGCTCAATGAACGTAAAAACTTCCTGCTCCACTTTCTGAAGAGATAATTCAAAAACACTGCAGATATTTTGTATAAAGTTTAAGTAAGCTTTCTTGATATTAGTCTTCACCGATTCATGATCATGTGCATTTTCTTCTATGTCCAGCTTTACACAAACTCTCTTAAGGCATTCATTGCCTAGAGAAATGAAATGCAAAATGATCGCCAGCCAAGATTCCAATAAATGTAAAGAAACACTGACAGTACCACAGCTAGGAGATTTATTTAAGTAGAACAGTACAAACAGTACACATCAACCCCTTCATCAGATAGCTGTTGAAATTCCACACTTCCTTAAATACTTGAAACAGTCACATGATGATGCAGGCAATTACCCTAATCACTGTTAATTAAAGAGAAACACAGTTGCCAATGCAGAATAAAAAATATAAAACTAAATAATGCAATAAGACTATCATATATCACACATTCCTTATCCAAGCTAATAATTCTGTTAAAACATGCATAGAAAAATATATAAAATATATCTATAAAAAAAAAAATATATATATATATATATATATATATATATATATATATATATATATATATATATATATATATATATATATATATATATATATATATATATATAAAATACATCTGACTTGATACCAATGAGTACATGTGCTAATGCATGATCCTTGCTAAGAGTATATAGGCATAATATAAATAGTGAAAAATATATAAATGAATGCTAAAATATACTTAAGTATCGATGTACACATAAAACCAGCATATAGACATGCATAAGTATAAAATTATGAAATTGAAAAAAAAAAAATATATATGTATACTGGACATGCCATACAAAAAACTCAATGCCTCAATGGTCGAGCTTTTAAAAACGGTTTAAGCGACACCATTTGATTCAAACCCGGGGCTTTATCTGCATTAAATCGTATGATCCATCTCGTATCATTAGATAAATTACCCCATCTTTGTTTCTCAGACAAAAAACTAAATAAAATTTGTAGATATGTTCTGGTCCTGTATTCTCTATGCATGGCATGAAAAGCACTACTTTCTTTAACGTTTCTGATGTCTCTATAATGTTCAAGGATCCTATCCTTTAGGCGTCTATTAGTCTTGCCTACGTAGAAACTGTAGCATGCCATACAATATGCAAAATAGACCACATTTGATGTAGTGCAGTCAGCACAAAAATTACTACTGTAACTAAAATTCCTAAAGGGATGTGTAAATGTGCTGCCATCATGTATGTGCTTACAGGCTGTACAGTCTCTGCACATATATGTACCTAATCTGTCAGACTTATTAGTGGTATTGATTGTGGCACTTCTATAGCATAATTCATTTCTCAGGGTTCTATTAATCTTAAACGTGAAGCTCGGCTTAGGCCTAATTATGCCTTGTAGGCTGTCAATCATGGAAAGAATACCCCAATTTTTAGTAACAACATGACATACTACATTTATGTTGCTTGCAAACGTTAGTGGCATCCTAAGTGTATTGTCTGTACCTCTGTATTTATGTGTGACCACCTCTCGGTCGATAACTTGTCCATCCACTTCACCTGTAGTATGTGTGTCAAAGTAGGGTCTACATCTACCTGCCCTATTACTCCATCTGCGATACACCTATCAATAGTTTTTGCATCATAACCCCTAGCTAGAAACTCTAGTTTAAGCTGATGTAGTGCTGTCTGTAATTCATCATCATCATTAAACAGTCGCATGATCCTATATACTTGGCCTTTAATAATGTTTACCTTCGTGTGGTTAGGATGCATACTAGTGATGTGTAGGAACGTATTCTCCCTAACCTGCTTCCTAAATAGACTAGTTCTAATGTGGTTCAGGTCATCTCTCCTCACTTTGACATCCAAGAAGTCAATTTCAGTACTAGGGTACTTAGAACTTAGTACTTAGCTTCACATTTAAGAATAATAGAACTCTGAGAAATGAATTATGCTATAGAAGTGCCACAATCAATACCACTAATAAGTCTGACAGATTGGGTACATATATGTGCAGAGACTGTACAACCTGTAAGCCCATACATAATGGCAGCACATTTACACATCCCTTTAGGAATTTTAGTTACAGTAGTAATTTTTATGCTGACTGCACTACATCAAACGTGGTCTATTTTGCATATTGTATGGCATGCTACAGTTTCTACATAGGCAAGACTAATAGACGCCTAAAGGATAGGATCCTTGAACACTATAGAGACATCAGAAACGTTAAAGAAAGTAGTGCTATTGCCATGCATACTAAGAATACAGGACCAGAACATATCTACAAATTTTTATTTTTACAGATATTTTCTGAGAAACAGAGATGGGGTAATTTATTTAATGATACAGAAGCTGCCGAATAGAGATGGATCATACGATTTAATGCAGATAAACCCCCGGGTTTGAATCAAATGGTGTCGCTTAAACCGTTTTTAAAAGCTCGACCATTGAGGCATTGAGTTTTTTGTATGGCATGTCCAGTATATATATATATATATATATATATATATATATATATATATATAGATATAGATATATATATTTTTTTACAATTTCATAATTTTATACTTATGCATGTCTATATGCTGGTTTTATGTGTACGTCGATACTTAAGTATATTTTAGCATTCATTTATATATTTTTCACTATTTATATTATGCCTATATACTCTTAGCAAGGTGCATGCATTAGCACATGTACTCACTGGTATCAAGTCAGATGTATTTTATATATATATATTTTTTATAGATATATTTTATATATTTTTCTATGCATGTTTTAACAGAATTATTAGCTTGAATAAGGAATGTGTGATATATGATATTCTTATTCCATTATTTAGTTTTATATTTTTTATTCTGATTTTGCAACTGTGTTTCTCTTTAATTAACAGTGATTAGGGTAATTGCCTGCATCATCATGTGACTGTTTCAAGTATTTAAGGAAGTGTGGAATTTCAACAGCTGTCTGATGAAGGGGTTGATCCCTGAAAGCGCTAACCTGTGTACTGTTTGTACTGTTCTACTTAAATAAATCTCCTAGCTGTGGTACTGTCGGTGTTTCTTTACGTTTGTAGTTCCTATTTTCCACTAACAGTTTTGTGCCTAGAGAGGATTCTGTGCATCCAAAGATTCCAATAAACCATTGACAGCAGGACCCAGAGACAGCCATCTGGTTGGTACATGTCTCAACAGTTCGTGGTATTCCAAGTCCGTGAATTCAAAAACCTTTTGCATGTCCATTCTGCTGTTCGCTGATATGCTGAAGTGACTATAAACGGATGTCACCATTGTTTCAACATCACAGTCCAGTTCATCAATTACCTTCTTCAGTGAGTTGTGAATCGTGAGCATTGCAGTTAGTTTTGATGGTCTTGTCATGTCTTTTCAGCAACTCAGTGAAGACTGACTGCTTGTTCCCATAACGACACTGGTATTACCAGCTGAATATGATGATATGTTGCGAGGCGTCAAGACCTTTGTCAGCCAGGACCTGAAATATGTTTGCTGCTACAGAAGTAGAATGTTTGTCATCATGCTCAACAAAGTCAAGAAGTCTTTTTGTTAAAGCCAGATTCAGCAGGAAAATACTGGACACATACGGGAAACATCTTGCGATTTTTTCAAATTTGATGCATCTGTTGACACAGAAAATCTCAATGTGTTGTTAGCCAAGTCCTTAATGATTGACTTGACTTACTTCTGAGAGAGAAAACAGGTAATCAACATCTCTGCCTTAGTGCAGACAAAGGTCATCTTCTTGCAAATGGCCAACTCCAGATACAACTGGTGATCAAGCTTAGTGCCACAGTTTGCAGCATTGTAAGAAATGTGATGGTGCACAGCATGGTAGATCCTCCCTAACTCTGCTGCCATGGCCTGTTTATCAACTCCAGTTAACGATGCTTCTCTCTTGAAAAAACTGTCAATGGCAACCAATTTCACAGAACGGTGTACTTTCCTATGAGTTTGCGAATGGCAGTGAGTTAGCAAATTGCTTTTTCCACTGTACACCAGCAATATGCACTTTTTACAAACTGTGCAGTGAGCAGCAAATACATTGTCCTGGACTGCTTTACAACATGCAAAATCAATTTGCCATTCGTAATGAAACTGTGACATTTTCTTTTTAGCTTTCTTGGCCTTTACCTTCTTGGGTGGCATGGTCGGATAATCCTGGTCTGAATCATTGTCCATGCTTGCAATGCCTTTGCTCATGTCCATTAAGAATACAACACTCAACAAGATACACTCAGTAGCATGAAAATAAACAAATATGACTAAAACAGTAAACAGAAGAAACAGAAACAGAAGCTTTAATGTTGTTATTCAACAAAAACAAAATAAATTAACTTTTAAGTATAATCAAAAAATGAATTAGCAGTACTTATAGCATGTTTGAATGGGCAGCATAAGTCTCAACTTCTTAAGGGGGAAATGTGGAATATAGACCCTAGCAAACAGGCAAAATGTGGAACATCTTATTTTTGCTTTGTGCAAAAATGTACCATTTTTGTATGACATGGTTGAAATAGTCTTTCTGTCAGAACTGAACACGTCACAGGTTTTGCATCAATTTACACTCCCTAAATAAGCACAATCCTCTCTACTTGAACATCCTGAGACTGCAGTACAATTACTGACTGCTCCATAATTCATTACGAAAGTTACAACATATTTTGCATCAAACTACATTTGCTACACAATACGTACGACACTCTAGAATGCGATTGCTGATTATTCATATTAAAGAAACTGCATCTAACTTAAAATTAAAACCGTAGTCCATAACAGTCTTGCGTCAACTTAAATCTACTGCGCAGTAATCAGCATAAAATTCACTTCTGTGCTACAATAAGCAGCCAGTTCACACACAGTCAGACTTTTTCATTTATCAAATGCCAATAAATAAAATAAATTATATCTGCAGAAACAGTTCATACATTGCAATCTCTAACACAGAAATACTTCTACTTAGTAAAAAATGACTAAATGACATTAACAACTAAAGAAAAAAGCATGTAATCGTTTTTCCAACCCCTCCACATCCTCTCCTTTATCAACTAAACCTGTAAAGTGTTCATTTACACAAATGATTGGTCTGGAGACAACTTACTCAGTCAGACTTTCACAGCAATCAAATGTCAATAAATATGTAAAATAATAAACAAATATGTAAATACTAAATGACTTTACTAAGTCAATAACAAATGAGCCCTATTCCTATCTTGGCAGTAAGAGCCAGAAAATGCATCTCTGCCTAATTCAGTGAAGAAAGCAGCTTTAGTTCTCAACCCTCCATCTCCAAAATGTGGAACACTTACTGACAACTTACCAATAACTTCAACTAGGAAACTTGCCGGATGGTTGAAATACCTTACTTTATAGTTATAAACAATCATTTTGATCATACATCTCAACTTGTCCCTGATTTTGCCTCAAATCTTAGCTCTGTCACTCTTAATCCCTCCTAAAACTGGTTAACTTTTGGAGAAAAGGTGCTGAGTTACACTTAATAAATAATGCTAATAATTAGAGTTAGAGTCTTATTTTATGTTAGAAAATGTAAAATAATTCACATATTCTTATTCAATGTTTCATGTTAATAGTACTAACAATTTATAAAAGTCCCTGATTATTTCTGGATTTGTCCCTGACTCTGGTGAGACTTGTCCCTGATTAGCTGAGAGCTATGATTTTGATGAATTGATATGATTCAGGATAATTTATCATGGATATGTAACAAAAAATATTTTAAATCTAACTTAACACTAACTGTGTGACAGACTCTTATCAATTTGGAACAAAATCAAAGTGATACAGACATAAGAAAATCAAATATTCAATTATTCCTGGCATTTTCAGCAAGTGTTAACATTAAATATCTCACCTTTCTTATTCACTAGTTTGTAGTTAACGTGTTAGAAAGGTGCCAGTCATTGTCACTTGTCACTTTAGGTCCACAAATCCACAACCCACTGTACTTCAGAGAAAGCAGGCAGGATCATGAAAAAAAATCCATATGCAACAACAATGCCACCAAGACTATCCAGCAAATGGCTTCCCATCATACCCTTTTTGAAAGTATTGTAGTGGCACAAAAACTGTAGCAGCATGCCATTGGATGACTTCTGCATGTGTCATCATTGGCTCACCTTGTATTAGAAGTTATCAGATTTGTTCATATACTGCAATCCTGATTGGCTGTAACTGAGTATACCAACCAATTAAAAAGCACAAAGCTGAACCATCACTGTTCAATGCGTAACAGAGGAAAAGTGACTCTCAGTTATGTACCGCACAATCCAGAGCACTTGACTGGTAAGATGGGCAGTGCAGCAAGTAAACTATGCCAGGTACTGATAATAAAATTTAAAAGCTGGTTAATGCTCTGACAAACCTCAAATCTGGGACTTTTTACATCCTGGACAGGCACTGTCCAGGACACAGGACACAAGACTGAAAAACAGGAAAATCCAAGCCAGCTGGTAACCCTATGAGATACAAAGAAATCATAACTAGCATACTTAGGTAGTCAGAGTATAGAAGTGTGCAGCCCTGAAATGTCAGTGGTGCTAGGGATCCTGGTATCGTGTAATTCCATTCCATACTAAATGGTGATTTTACAGTCTCTGGCCAACTGTTTCATACCTGTTGTGAGAAAATAATCTCTTCAGATGAACAGCACACTAAACGTACAAGATGTCAAGGGAATAACAACAGTTAATGTAATACTGATATCTGTGAAAAACAGTGAATGGATTCCTTTTTTCTCTGTAGTCCGTACAGCACCCACCTAGTAATAAAACCACCAAAATCAGATAATCAGTAAAACAGAGCAAACCCTTGGAGTTCACTGTTTTTTTTTGTTTTTTTTTTTGTACATTCCTATCTTGCCATTCTTTTGGTCCTTACTGAATTGGACCAGCATACAGAAAAATATGGAAAAATGAGCAGCTTTGGATTCAGGGACAGCCGAGCAGTAGGACTGCAATTAATGTGTTACTGTACAGTAAGCAAGTAGCTGGATAACAGTGCTTATGTAAATGAGCTACATATCATGAATAATAATGTTACTGTACAGTAAGCAAGTAGCTGGATAACAGTGCTTATGTAAATGAGCTACATATCATGAATAATAATGTTACTGTACAGTAAGCAAGTAGCTGGATAACAGTGCGTATGTAAATGAGCTACATATCATGAATAATAATGTTACTGTACAGTAAGCAAGTAGCTGGATAACAGTGCTTATGTAAATGAGCTACATATCATGAATAATAATGTTACTGTACAGTAAGCAAGTAGCTGGGTAACAGTGCTTATGTAAATGAGCTACATATCATGAATAATAATGTTACTGTACAGTAAGCAAGTAGCTGGATAACAGTGCTTATGTAAATGAGCTACATATCATGAATAATAATGTTACTGTACAGTAAGCAAGTATCTGGATAACAGTGCTTATGTAAATGAGCTACATATCATGAATAATAATGTTACTGTACAGTAAGCAAGTATCTGGATAACAGTGCTTATGTAAATGAGCTACATATCATGAATAATAATGTTACTGTACAGTAAGCAAGTATCTGGATAACAGTGCTTATGTAAATGAGCTACATATCATGAATAATAATGTTACTGTACAGTAAGCAAGTATCTGGATAACAGTGCTTATGTAAATGAGCTACATATCATGAATAATAATGTTACTGTACAGTAAGCAAGTAGCTGGATAACAGTGCTTATGTAAATGAGCTACATATCATGAATAATAATGTTACTGTACAGTAAGCAAGTAGCTGGATAACAGTGCTTATGTAAATGAGCTACATATCATGAATAATAATGTTACTGTACAGTAAGCAAGTAGCTGGATAACAGTGCTTATGTAAATGAGCTACATATCATGAATAATAATGTTACTGTACAGTAAGCAAGTAGCTGGATAACAGTGCTTATGTAAATGAGCTACATATCATGAATAATAATGTTACTGTACAGTAAGCAAGTAGCTGGATAACAATGCTTATGTAAATGAGCTACATATCATGAATAATAATGTTACTGTACAGTAAGCAAGTAGCTGGATAACAGTGCTTATGTAAATGAGCTACATATCATGAATAATAATGTTACTGTACAGTAAGCAAGTAGCTGGATAACAGTGCGTATGTAAATGAGCTACATATCATGAATAATAATGTTACTGTACAGTAAGCAAGTAGCTGGATAACAGTGCTTATGTAAATGAGCTACATATCATGAATAATAATGTTACTGTACAGTAAGCAAGTAGCTGGATAACAGTGCTTATGTAAATGAGCTACATATTATGCATAATAATGTTACTGTACAGTAAGCAAGTAGCTGGATAACAGTGCTTATGTAAATGAGCTACATATCATGAATAATAATGTTAATACAGTGTTGACATAGATGTACTATGTAACAAAACTGTCTAATGAAATGTTCCTTCGCAGTTATAGACACACTGTAGCAGAAGACATTGAGATCCTATGGAAACACAGGCAATGATTCCATCAGTGTTGAGCGGTATTTATCCACACTGGTGTTAGGGATATGTAAAACATTGGTTTATATGTAACAATGAAATGAAACCAGCCCAGTCTGGCTTTCCACAGCTGATCTTAGACAAATTTACATTATTTACACAGCACCTTAAATGCACATTTTCAGTCCTTAGAGGTAACTCAAACAATTTTATTCCATACACTCTCAGTCCCACTTCCAATAACCAGGCTGTAAGTTACAGCTGACAGCTGCAGACCTCAGCTAGGCCTTCTTTCTAGCTCCTAACAAAATGTTCAACCCATCTTCCTTTAGACTACATCCTACATAGATCCATAAGGGACTATCCAAACTCCAGGAATGATGAATCCTCAGGTAAAAACCCTTTAGCTTTTTATGCCAGATTAATAGTGCATTGATTTTCCATTACCCAGTTGACTCCATCCAATTTACTTCACCAATTTTAAAGAGACAAGTTACAGTTAATATACATTTAAAGACACATTCCACATTTTCCATAGACAATGTGTTACAAAAGTTCCTCCATTCCAGACAAAACCATCTGTTTTAGACTCATTCATATGGGCTAAAAAATCTAGGCAACCCATCAGCATTCCCATTACCCATTCCAGGTATGTGAGTGACAGTATGTAGAAAAGCTGGGAGCAATGGTGCTACATCCTGTTGTTTATACAGCCATTGTAATGAGGTATGACCTGTCATAAGCTTAAATAGGCTACATAACAGCTAGTACATTAGATAATACAAGGCCCACTTCACAGCCAAGCACTTCCCCTTTGATGGCTTAAAACTTTTTCTCAGCGTTACTTGGCTTTTGATTGATGTAGCACGCAGTGTATTCTCATCTTGAATATCCTGGTTTTAATACTGTTCCAGGCCTATTCCTGATGCATCTATAGCTACAGTAAATTCCACAATAAAATCAGGAGACATGAAGGCTGGTTCAAAACACATCAGTCTTTTCAGGTCATTACATGCTCCACTTCTATCAAGAAACTATTGCACTTTGAGAGGAGCTTTTTCCTTTTGTCACGTGTCAAAAGACAGGCAATATTTGCAAAATTAGGTACAGATTTTCTAGAATGTCCAGCTAATCAAATGGAAACCTTCACCTGCTTATCTAGTGGAAGGTATAGGTTAATTTTTATTTGCCTCTATATTTTCTAGTTTTGGTTTTGCCATTTTGCTTCTTGTAAGGTATTCCAAACACTTGGTTTACACCACTCCCAACTTAACCTTTGGTACTCACAGTTATATCTATGTGTCTTACAGCTTCTAACATTGGGTAAGTGAGGCTCCCAGACCCCAGAATGTATGACCGTGTCATCATATCATATCTACAGCATATCATGACCAGAGATTCAGTATTTTACCCATAGGTTCATAGGTTCATAGATTAGTACTAAGCTAACTGCCCTTGTGAGCCATTTTAAGCTTAGCCAATTATCCCTTGTGAGATTCAAACCCTGCACCTTGTGTTTGTAAGGCAAACACCTTAACCATTAGAAAACAACAAAAGTATGGTAAACCAGTAAAGATAAACTGAGCCAGGATAGACCGCACACAATGCCTTTAATGAAACAGGATAGGACAACAACCAAAACAGTACTAAGCACTTTCTCCCTTTACAATGTAGGGCATCCTCAGAGTAAAAGTGAACTGTTATAACATTCAAATACTTATATCATAGATAGTACACGCCTCCAATATAATTACCCAATCACCCTTTACAACTCATTGATGGCACTGAGAAGTGAAGACATCTAGTACTCCATACTGTTCTGAGTAATAAATATAAATAACAAATACAAATAACTGACCCATAATACCATAAAAAACCTTAAAAACAGACACACATATGTATATATGTAGTTATGCACCTAAAAACTGCTTAGGTAAAAACAAAACAAAGCATACATACTATAAAAACAATAAACTTATCAATGAAGTAATACCAAAACACAACTAATATAACTAATATAAAGCTACTAAAATGGCAAGTGTGAACCATTACCACTATAGGGTTCAAAACTAGAAATATGATTAATATTATTAGAATAAATATAACATACAAACCAATATAAAATATGTATATTTAGTTGTAATATAAATAGATAATCATAATAGTGTATATTGTAATGAATTTTAAAATTTTTGTACCTTCAAAATTTTTTAGTACCTTCATAATTTTAGAAAAACATTATATGTGAATGGACCTATATTTTAATATACTGGAAACTGAAATATGTTCATTAATGCCTGGAAATTTTGAGGCATCAAGTCTTAATTGCCAAAGGCACTCCTTGACTTCCAGAAGTGTCTTTGCATCCCCTCCCTTATCATTATAGGGAATTCTGTCAATGACAAAGAATATGAACTTTTTAAAATTAGTACATTCCAGACTATGCATATAAAGTGCATTTGTAGTTTTTTTATTTCTTATGTCTCTAACATGTTCCAATATCCTCAGTCTCAATTTTCTAATAGTCTTACCTACATAAAAGGTAGGACAACTGAGGCATGTCGCAAGGTATATCACCATTTTTGTATTGCAATTGCAAAACCCTGGACACCTTATAGTCCTACCAAAGTTGTGTACTGTAACATATGGACCATTATTGATATATTTACAAGTGCTGCAACATCCACATTTATTCATCATATTGGATGCGTGTACTATCTATGATATAAGTATTTGAATGTTATAACAGTTCACTTTTACTCTGAGGATGCCCTACATTGTAAAGGGAGAAAGTGCTTAGTACTGTTTTGGTTGTTGTCCTATCCTGTTTCATTAAAGGCATTGTGTGCGGTCTATCCTGGCTCAGTTTATCTTTACTGGTTTACCATACTTTTGTTGTTTTCGTTTGATCTATCGCTGCTGGACGAGGTGAGACACCCACGATTTGCCTTTGCTGTTACTGCCATGGATCAACTTATGCTTCAATACATGGACATTACTCAAAAATTGGTCCAAGCCATACAAGAAAAAATTAAGCACGACAGAGGACCTGCTTTTACAGATGGCGATAGAGTTGTTAATCGTCCGGTTAACACGGACGATGATATTCTTACTGATTCACAAGCGGAACTATATACGTTACACACGCCTCCCCCCACCTCTAGTAACAGAGCTGTCCCTGTTCTCAATGCAGCTGATGACAACATTTTGCAATGCCAGCATAACTTTACACGTACGACCAATCAGAGAGGAGGTGGTTTTGCGAATTTACTTAGTCCACCCACTATGAGTACTAAGCACTTTGAATTCAACAGAGCAGGCAATGGTTCCATTAGAGAACAACTAACTGCGTTCGAAAGAAAACTTAAACAGTTTAAATCTTTACAAATGGATAATGTATTCCTTGAGAGGTCGATTGAGTTGAAGCAGGTGCCGAAGGGCTTAAGGGTTTTCAAACTACCCATGGGCTTCGACGACAATTCGGCGTTATTTCAGGAGTTGCTTGCCCTGTTTGACAACACAGGTATGGACATGATGCGTATCATTATACGTAACAATACAGCTAAAATTGATGTACTTAAAAATGAATTGGCTGCATTAAATGACAATATTACTAAGGATCTGTTATATGAATTTAACAAGCATAACTATGACAGTATTCTTGACAAAGTGGATGCCTTTGTCAAAAAAGGTTTAGAAATTAAATCCAATAAGTTGAACAGGGACACATTTGAGTATGCTAACCAATATGCGTATTCTCATTTTAAAGCATACAAAGATTGGTCTAAGAGAGTCAACAGGCAGCCTGGTTTTGTATGGTCTAACAGCACTAATATAGACACTTATGAAGAGACTGACTATTATGATGAACAGATGGTTAATTCTAGTGAGGCTTGTAATGACAAGCCTTTTTTAGACTATCAGCCTGTGAGACGCTCGCAAAGGATTCGCGAGCGACAACAGGCTACAACACAAGAACAAACATTTGCGAACGGGAGAGGATATCCACAACACAACAGACGCAGGTGGTCGCTAAGGACCAAATAGATATTCCCGCTGTGTGTTTTTTTGACTTTCCATCTGAGTTGTTTTCTGAGCAGCCATCTAGTCAAACTAATGTTTTATGTATTTGTGATTTAGATTCTTCGCTAACTAAAACTAGTGGTGGTTCGCCTAGACCCTTGGATTGGGTCGATGAGCCTATGACTAACCTTGAGTCCAATATTACTATCAATTTTGGACAAACAGACCAGTTTTCTTTAATATTTAATGACAATGGTGAGCAATTAGAGTTTGATCATAATGTTGATGTTGAAAACGGTGACAATACCCACAGTTTTAATGATGTACTTGGTTTTGATTCTAACGAGCATTGTTGCACGTTGATTAAGAAGGGCAGTTTTCATATTTACAACTTTAGTGACTTAACATTAAGTGATCATTTTTGTGAATTATTTAAAAAAGGGTTTTCTTTTATTCCTACCTTTAGACACGATATATCCAAAATATTGGTTAATCTTAAGCTTTATGTTAGGGATTTGAATTTGAAATTATATTTTTCCAATCAAAATGATCGACCAACTCAATATATACCATGTTTAAAAAGAAAAAGTACTTTCATTCCTCCCATGAATCCCACTATATATTTATTTGAACAGTTATGTGAAACACGTATCAGAGGATACATGAAGGTTCATAACAATAGATGTGACAACTTGACGGTAGGCGAAAGATTTTGCCTCAACCAATTAAGTACCTCAGACACCTACAGGGTGATGAAACCGGACAAGGGTGGAGGGGTAGTCATTATGACCAAAAGTGAGTATTCTGGTAAGATGTTGGAATTATTGAATGATACTACCACCTATGTGAGGGTTTCCAAAAATGAATTGAATAGAGCCTATATAAAACTTGATTGGCAGCTATACGAGTGGTTGATAGAAGGAGTACTAGACAAGGATGAATATGATTACTTGTCTGTTGGTTCACCAGTTATTCCTTCCATCTTTGGAATACCCAAAATTCACAAGAATATGCACAATCCACCATTCCGCCCTATTGTTTCAGCTAGAGGTTCTAAGACCGAAGCTATGGCATCCTTCATCGATTACCATTGTAAAAGTGTGTTTAAGAACATATCACATGTTCTCAGGGACTCGTGGCATTGTTTAGAAATCATTAGAAATACACCAGTAGAGGGCGAAATTTTGATGGTGACCATCGATGTGGTCAACTTATTTTCTATTATACCTAATGATATAGGTCTTGAGATGTTCAACAATAGTTTGGACAGATACAGTTCTTTAAATACATCTAAAAGAAATTTAATTGTTGAGTTGACTGAGATGGTATTAAATAATAATTTCGTTTTATTTGAATCGGAGTATTTCAAACAAATTACAGGCGTTGCGATGGGGGCTAAGTGTGCCCCATCCTATGCCAATTTAGTTTTGGTTGACTGGGAAACTAAAAGTATATTAACTACACCCTATCAGCAGAAAATTGTGCTATATGTGCGATTTCTGGATGACATACTAATTTTTTGGAAGGGCACAGTTGAAGAAATACATGAATTTATACATTATATGGAAGAAGGATCTACTTTTTTTAAATTTACCTACCAAATATATGGGGATCAATGTGACTATTTGGACATATTACTGATTAAGGATACTGAAAAAAAGGGTTTAATATCTAATATACATCGTAAACAAACATTTTCTAACTCATTCCTACATTTCAAGAGTTGCCATCCATTTTTTCAAAAGAAAAATATTATGAAAGGCCAAATGGTGAGGCTTTCTAGGCTTATCAGTGACGAGAACCTCTATGATGTGGAAATTACGAAGTTAATAAATATGTTTATAGAGAGAGGTTATCCATATGATATTCTTCATAATATCAAATGTGAGGTTAAAGAGAAAAGAAATACAGTTTATAAACTGATTCTTAAAGGCGGTTTATTAAAGGATAGAGAAACCATTACATTAAACACCATGAGACACGTTATGGTGTTACCATTTAACGAGAACAGTGGTGATATCAAAAATATTATTGATGATTCTTGGCGGACAGTACTCACTAATGACATTACTAAAATAGTGGGCAGCCAAGCTGTCTTTACATATAGTAGAGGGATGAATATAAAGGAAATAATGGAGAAAGCTGGAAAGCAAGATGCATACACTAATTCAAAGATGAATAAATGTGGATGTTGCAGCACTTGTAAATATATCAATAATGGTCCATATGTTACAGTACACAACTTTGGTAGGACTATAAGGTGTTCAGGGTTTTGCAATTGCAATACAAAAATGGTGATATACCTTGCGACATGCCTCAGTTGTCCTACCTTTTATGTAGGTAAGACTATTAGAAAATTGAGACTGAGGATATTGGAACATGTTAGAGACATAAGAAATAAAAAAAACTACAAATGCACTTTATATGCATAGTCTGGAATGTACTAATTTTAAAAAGTTCATATTCTTTGTCATTGACAGAATTCCCTATAATAATAAGGGTGGGGATGCAAAGACACTTCTGGAAGTCAAGGAGTGCCTTTGGCAATTAAGACTTGATGCCTCAAATTTTCCAGGCATTAATGAACATATTTCAATTTCCAGTATATTAAAATATAGGTCCATTCACATATAATGTTTTTCTAAAATTATGAAGGTACTAAAAAATTTTGAAGGTACAAAAATTTTAAAATTCATTACAATATACACTATTATGATTATCTATTTATATTACAACTAAATATACATATTTTATATTGGTTTGTATGTTATATTTATTCTAATAATATTAATCATATTTCTAGTTTTGAACCCTATAGTGGTAATGGTTCACACTTGCCATTTTAGTAGCTTTATATTAGTTATATTAGTTGTGTTTTGGTATTACTTCATTGATAAGTTTATTGTTTTTATAGTATGTATGCTTTGTTTTGTTTTTACCTAAGCAGTTTTTAGGTGCATAACTACATATATACATATGTGTGTCTGTTTTTAAGGTTTTTTATGGTATTATGGGTCAGTTATTTGTATTTGTTATTTATATTTATTACTCAGAACAGTATGGAGTACTAGATGTCTTCACGTCTCAGTGCCATCAATGAGTTGTAAAGGGTGATTGGGTAATTATATTGGATGCGTGTACTATCTATGATATAAGTATTTGAATATTATAACAGTTCACTTTTACTCTGAGGATGCCCTACATTGTAAAGGGAGAAAGTGCTTAGTACTGTTTTGGTTGTTGGTCCTATCCTGTTTCATTAAAGGCATTGTGTGCGGTCTATCCTGGCTCAGTTTATCTTTACTGGTTTACCTTAACCATTAGGCCACCCTCCCAACCCCATCAAGCTCTGAAAGTGGCTGAAGCTCTATGCAGACCAGATGGTAGCACTATACAATGCAACACTCCTTCAGAGAGATACAAAAGCTGTTTTTTTTTTCTTTTAGCAGAAAGAGAAAACAGTATCTGCCAGTATTCCTTTGTCATGTCTAACCTTGACAAGAATCTTGCTTTTCCTGGGTTTTCTATCGCTGGCAAGTCTGGGCATGGGATAGCTATTAAACATCTGTGAAGTCATGGCAGAATCATGTTTAGGAGCTAGTCAAACACCTGTAAAGTCATTACCAAATCATGGTTAGGATCTAGTCAAACATCCATAAAGTCATTGCTGAATCATGTTTAGAAGCTAGTCAAACATCCATAAAGTCACTACAGAATCATGTTTAGGAGCTAGTCAAACATCCATAAAGTCACTACAGAATCATGTTTAGGAGCTAGTCAAACATCCATAAAGTCACTACAGAATCATGTTTAGGAGCTAGTCAAACATCCATAAAGTCACTACAGAATCATGTTTAGGAGCTAGTCAAACATCCATAAAGTCACTACAGAATCATGTTTAGGAGCTAGTCAAACATCCATAAAGTCACTACAGAATCATGTTTAGGAGCTAGTCAAACATCCATAAAGTCACTACAGAATCATGTTTAGGAGCTAGTCAAACATCCATAAAGTCACTACAGAATCATGTTTAGGAGCTCATAGGTTCATAGGTTGGTACTAGGCTATCAGCCCTAGGGCCTATACAAGCCTAGCCATAACAATTCCCTGGCTATTTCTTCCCAAATTATTTACTTTCCTGGTTTCCAGCTAGTCAAACATCCATAAAATCATTACCAAATCATGGTTAGGAGCTAGTCAAACATCCATAAAGTCATTGCTGAATCATATTTAGAAGCTAGTCAAACATCCATAAAGTCACTACAGAATCATGTTTAGGTGCTAGTCAAACATCCATAAAGTCACTACAGAATCATGTTTAGGAGCTAGTCAAACATCCATAAAGTCACTACAGAATCATGTTTAGGAGCTAGTCAAACTTCCATAAAGTCACTACAGAATCATGTTTAGAAGCTAGTCAAACATCCATAAAGTCACTACAGAATCATGTTTAGGAGCTAGTCAATAAAATCATTGCTGAATCATGTTTAGGAGCTAGTCAAACATCCATAAAGTCACTACAGAATCATGTTTAGGTGCTAGTCAAACATCCATAAAGTCACTACAGAATCATGTTTAGGAGCTAGTCAAACATCCATAAAGTCACTACAGAATCATGTTTAGGAGCTAGTCAAACATCCATAAAATCATTACCAAATCATGGTTAGGAGCTAGTCAAACATCCATAAAGTCATTGCTGAATCATATTTAGAAGCTAGTCAAACATCCATAAAGTCACTACAGAATCATGTTTAGGTGCTAGTCAAACATCCATAAAGTCACTACAGAATCATGTTTAGGAGCTAGTCAAACATCCATAAAGTCACTACAGAATCATGTTTAGGAGCTAGTCAAACATCCATAAAGTCACTACAGAATCATGTTTAGGAGCTAGTCAAACATCCATAAAATCATTGCTGAATCGTGTTTAGGAGCTAGTCAAACATCCATAAAATCATTGCTGAATCGTGTTTAGGAGCTAGTCAAACATCCATAAAGTCACTACAGGATCATGTTTAGGAGTTAGTCAAACATTCATAAAGTCACTACAGAATCATGTTTAGGAGCTAGTCAAACATCCATAAAATCATTGCTGAATCGTGTTTAGGAGCTAGTCAAACATCCATAAAGTCACTACAGAATTGTGTTTAGGAGCTAATCAAACATCCATAAAATCATTGCTGAATCGTGTTTAGGAGCTAATCAAACATCCATAAAGTCACTACAGAATCATGTTTAGGAGGTAGTCAAACATCCATAAAATCATTGCTGAATCATGTTTAGGAGGTAGTCAAACATCCATAAAGTCACTACAGAATCATGTTTAGGAGCTAGTCAAACATCCATAAAATCATTGCTGAATCATGTTTAGGAGCTAGTCAAACACCTGTAAAGTCATTACTGAATCATATTTAGGGGCTAGCAGTTCTGGATTTCTCCATTCACTGTGCAGATTCTCTATTACTATTAATTTGAGCATCTTTTAAACTTTTTCATTTACTAATTGTTTTACACCTCTGGCATGCATAATGTAAAGTTTCAGACTAATCCAGCACTTTAGTTTTCCTCTGCATTTCTCTGAATACTATTTTATTTCTCAAAATAAATGTTCTTATTTCCTGCTTTTGTACTTTTTATAAGCATTCCTCAATTCATACTTCAGGGAGGCATTTTCCAGTCTCTCCTGTGCAATATTCAGCTTGTAAGCTAACAGCAGAACTTTCTACCTTTTTCATGGTTGTAACACATCATTAAGACGGTTTTCCCCTAAGTTTCTTTTTATTTGCTGTCAACTTTGCATTTGCATTTAGAGGTAACAATTTTATATACCAAGACTCATTAGTGTGAGTCCCAGAACAGTGAGATTGAATGACAGAAAAAACAGATTTACATACACTAGGTCTGAGATGACTGTTTCCCAAAATATTCTTTCTTCTCCATGATGCTGAGATTTCACAGTTGGTATATATAAGCGCGAGGTATGGAAGGGCTTTTCGATTACATTGGGGGATGCGGAGGGTTTTGCATGTGTCTCCCCCCCACAAAAACAATTTTAAATGAGAATGAGCAGTGATGTTTGACATTTACTTTTCGCCTGTATTTTTAGACTTTTGTTTTGTAATTTCACACCTGACACTTATATGTCTCAGAATTACAATAAGAAGTCCTATTTAGCCTTTTAACCACTACAAAGGGGACTTGCTGCTTAGCTAGAAATTTGTTCTCTGACAAGGGTACTAACAAATGATCCTTTGGGTTATAGTCTCTAAGCTGAAACTTCTCATTACATAGTTGTTGCATCTTTTGAGTTTCCTGCATGTGCTCCTATACTATGGTCATAACCAGCTTTTGCCTTTCATGTTAATTAACTTAATGTTCGCTCGTGCTTTTAAATTGGGTTTTCTCTTCTTTCC
This sequence comes from Protopterus annectens, assembly GCF_019279795.1. Classification (NCBI taxonomy): domain Eukaryota; kingdom Metazoa; phylum Chordata; order Ceratodontiformes; family Protopteridae; genus Protopterus; species Protopterus annectens. Next base: position 624,508,823 of record NC_056751.1, on the reverse strand, counting down.
AAGTTTCTTTGACAATATCAAGCAGACCTACTGGATGCTAGCTATACAAGAGTTCACATGGAATGAATCCGGGTGAACCCTGTGCCACCCTCCTTATCACAAACAGCAAGCAGGGTAACAACTGGTCCCAGTTCTTACCTTCTGCGTCAGTGACTGTTCTTAACATAGATTTTAGTGTTTTACTGAACCTATCTACTAAACTATCAATTTGTTGATGGTATACTTCTGGTTTCAACTGCTTAACTTTAATACACTGGCACAACTGATGCAATTCCCTAGACACAAAAGGTGCACCTTGCTTACTAGCTAAGTCTTTTAGGGAAACACGCTATAGAGCACAATAGCAATTTTCTGCCAACAGACTCATCAATAGTTTTGTGCAATAGTACAACTTCTGGAAGTTTTGGAGCTTAGTCCTTTATTACAAGTATGTACTGATACTGATCTGTAGTTTACTACTGGCCCTGCAATATCCATACTGATACGCTCAAGCAGCACTTACGTTTTAGGAATTTGACTTTTAAACATGCTATTTTCTGACATTCTGGAAAGGAAGCACGGTGATTTTTTTACTTCTTTCATTACACCTGGCCAATAAAATATGGCCGATGCTCTTGCCTTAGTTTTGTCCAATCCCAAATGAACTCCAGGAACAGATTTGAATGGTCCACTGGGCGCTCATGTTGGAGGTGGCCGAATCATTTGCCATCAGGACCATCTCCATTATTAGATTCTTTTTTTCTTTCACAAAAGATAATTCTTACTGTATCTTTAAATTTACAAGCAGACAATTCAAATTTAAACAATGTCTCGTCAACTAATAAACATTTTGCTAACATTACTAACTTGCCAGATGTCTTGGGATCACTTTTCAATACCCACTTTCACATGTAACTAGGTAATGTTCTTTTAAAACTGTCCACTTCTAGAATTTCTAATATTTTCATTTTACTGTGTTAATCAGGAGCTAATTGTGTCTTAAATTAGATATCTGACCTCTTACAGGTTTGTCAACACTGAAAGTCCAGCTGTGAAAATTTACAACTTGCTCTTCAGTAATTATTCCAGCCTTAACTAAAGTTTTTTTTTTAATTTTTCACATTTAGTGTAATCATTCTCTTCCATGCTCATAAAAGTTTTAAGGGCATCCCCTGTTACCTGGTAAGAAAGAATTCTGGCCCATTCTGACTTAACACAGTTTTCTTGTGTGACATTCTTTTCAAACGTTACTAAGACTCAGTGTCATCTTCATTGTGCAGTTTCTTTTTTCCCCTCCTCTTGCTGCTTCATCCTTTTCAGTCATCCCACTGTCCCCATCCATCATCAGGCCTATCTACTCCTTCTTCTTCCCCTGGACTTCTTCTCTGATTGAGCTGGGGCTGGAGTGGATCTTATGGGTGTCCTGGGGGGGGGGGGGTGTTGACAATTGCTTCTGCTGCTGAGAGGGGGTTATGTTATAGCCTACAATTGTTTCCTCACCTCTCCACTGTGCTCATCAACTCTTCAGGGAGGGTCTTTAACAAATGCCCTTCCTCTGGGATGAACATGCCTATCCCTCCCTGCCATAGCCTAAAACACTTGAGCCACTAATCAAATCTTGGTCACCTGGGGTACATTTAGGGCTTTATACCTCTATGCCACAGCAGTTGCTTTCTTTGTGTAGTTTCTTAATGTCAGATAATGTTACTGGGGTAGCAATAACATTAGACAATCCATGTAACCATTGTTGCAGCTGTTTAAGCTTCTGATTGGTCTCTACCTCATACTCTACAAAGGCTATCAATAAATCCTTCATGGTTGTAGATACGGAAAGAAACATAACAGGAAGGTAAAAGTCTTGACAGATCAGTCAGAACACTCCAGGTAACAGCAAAAATAGTTTTATAATTAATATAATTTGTTAGGTGTGTTTCAGTCAGTCAGTGTATGCCTTCCAGATCACAACACAACACCAAATAGAAGTCTCTTTGAAAGCATAGAATTCACAAATTTCACTGAAATAAAATAACCCAAACAGTTTAAGCACTTAGTACTAGAGAAATAGAGAAGCACTGTTATTTGGCAATTCCCTGGTCAAACTGCCCACGTGTACCTCACTAGTATCAGCGTTTAACCACAAAGGAGGCACAGATATGTAAAACTCACATTTTAAGATGAAACAATACAGCCCACATTGATTTTTCATAGTTAATATTAGATGTATTTGCATTATTTACACAGTACCTTAAATGCACATTTTCAATCCTTAGAGGTAACTGGACCCATTTTATTCCACACATGCTCAATCTTACACTGCCTTTCCAATAACCAGGTTGTAAGTTATAGGTCACAACTGCAGATCTCAGCTAGGCTTTAATTCCAGGTCCACACAAACTCTTCCAACTGATCTTTTTTCAGGTCACATCAAACATAGGCCCCAAATTCTGCCTAGCAGTTGCTGCAGAAGATTAAGGAGCTGTTAATGAGCTGCTTCTGTGGTCCAGTGGTCCAGGGTATGATTCTCACAGCCTCCATTGACTAACTCTGTGACTGAGCAAGTCACGTAACCAGACACAGCTCCTAGGCTGAGCCAAAAAAAAGGTCCATGGTGGTCAGTGCTCTACCCCAGTAAACAAATACAGACAAAGACATGGACTATCCAACTCTATGAATCACAAGTACAAATGCAGAGCCCCTTCTCTGACCTACAATGATCCTGCCAAATGAAGAATTAAAATCCTGATTTCCTCCTTCCAGACTATACTGTTTTATGCAATACTACCAGCCAATTAGTTTTCCATTACCCCATCTAACACAATCCATTACCTTACTACTTATTGGGAGAATTATATACATACGGGTCTACTCCAAAAAGAAAAGTAAAACCCCACTTCCGCTAAAGTGCACTACATCAAAAGTGCACTTTCATGAAAGCTGATTCATCGATTCAGAAAAAAATACTATAAACACTATTTTGCAGGGGGGCAAGCCCCCCTGCACCCCTCACATCCCCGCTACTTAAATATACGAACTCCAAGATCACACTACAGTGGGGAAAAGGATATTATTTATTATTTATTTATTGACATTTGTTGACCGGGAAAGTCCACTGGGCCCAATGACCCATTTTTGGTGGAGGCCCGGGGAGAAAAGCTCCATACAAACACAGACATTTTTACATAACATCAGCTTAACTTTGAAAGTGAAGAAAGTTTTTACATAACACAAATTGAAGTAGAAATACAAGACAAATACATATTATAGAGGTATACAATACAAGAAAATAAACCCTGTGTGTTAAATTTTTAGTAATTCTGTTTGTATATTCTCATAAGAAAGAATACTGTTTAATCAATTCTGTTTATTCAGCCACAGAAATAAAGAAAGCAAGAGAGATTGGATACGAAGACATAGTGTAAACTGCAACTATATTGTTAGTAAAAGTATTTGTAGTGTATAGTGGCCAAAACATTTAAGGTGGTTTAATCATATGACTACAAGAACAGATAAGGTTATTGAGATAGTGTTCTTTAAGTGCAAATATACATATTTTTAAAGAGTCTAGTTGAGTAATAGAGAGAGGGAGCGCATTCCAAAGTTTGGCAATGGCATGGGAATAGACATTGTCCAGCTCTTTTGTTACGTTTAGTTATGGTTAAGAGTTGTTTGTTAGAGGACCTAAGATGCCGCGTAGGGGGGATGTGTTTGTATTATAGTTTGAAGGGATGGGCAGTAGTTTGGATTATTTAGTAGTTTCTGAGTGAGAGTACATTGGGAGTAATATAGGTAATGAGGGAACTCAAACCAGTTTATAGATTTAATGGCCAGGCAATGATGTGTGCGAGTTGGCATGTTGGAGACAAACTTGCTATTTTATAGTAGCATGACTGCAGTTTGTTAAGGAGATATGTGTGTAGGTTAGTGAGAATGGGGCAACCATAGAGGAGGGAGGGTAGAAGTACACTATTAGCTAGTTTCAACTTGGTAGACTTGTCCAAATAGAGTTTATGCCTATAGAGTTTGCCAAGCTTAAAATGGGTCTTTTGATTTGACTGAGTATATGATTCTCAAAGGATAGTTTTTCATCAGTTGTGCTGCCAAGTAGTTTGGCTGTATTTCCTTATCTCCACTGTAACGTGCTTCTGCGAATCGGCTTTTGCGAAAAATGCACTTCCGATGTAGTGTACTTTCGCTTAAGTGGGTTAGACCTTCTGTTTGTCGAAAAAGTGTGTTTTCGACAAACAGAAGTAATCCCACACGTGTGTGTGTGTTTGTGTGTGTGTGTGTGTGTATGTATATATATATATATATATATATATATATATATATATATATATGGGATCCATACAGATCCCTGAATGCACTTTCCACAGAAGCAGATATCACTGAGCATACTTAACTGAAAGTGCTGTTCACCAAAGCAGCACTTTTGGATAAGTATGCTCATTGTGCCAGTTGTACTATGGTGCAGATAAGTGTAGTGTGACCCCAGACTGAGAATATTAAAGTAAGGGACTGTGGGGGGTGCAGGGGGGCTTGCCCCCCCTGCATAGAAGTAGGTTTAATGTTGTTTTTTTTTTAAACATACTTTACCGTAAGCACTTTCTCAGTGAAAGCGCTTTCGGTAAAGTATGTTCGGTGATAATGGATTCGGACCTTTGGTCTTTCGATCAAAAGTCCTAGATCGATATATATATATATATATATATATATATATATATATATATATATATATATATATATATATATATATATATATGTGTGTGTGTATATGTGTGTATATATATATATATATATATATATATATATATAGATATATATATTTCATCTAAAAGACTTTTCTCCTAATCACATAATAAAAAAATTATCTCAATCCCATTTCATAGAAAATTTTGTATACTGCATATTGCTCCAAGAGTTGTTTTTTGCAGAGGACAAACCCTCCTGCACCCCTTAATTAAATATAATAACTCTACAATTGCACAACTGTGAAAAGAGGGAACAGCACACATGGTGGATCACTGTTGCTGCACAAACACAAGCTTCTACACATTGGGTACAACATGAGGCTAGACATTAGCAAGGTACAAATGGTGTGCCACACTTAATTTGTCTTGTAATATCCTAACACCTTAAACCACACCAACAGTAATGATTCATAGCATACTACACTTTTTAATTAAATGTGATTTGACGTGCTTTAGATGAAATGTGATATCCATGGACTTTTTCAGCCTTTTCAGCCTTTTATGATTAGATGAAAACACTTTTAGATCAAATCCATCACACATTGATTTGGTATGACCTTAGACCCCTAAGTGGTTGCTGGAACAGAAAGGGTTAATTACCTCAAGAAGCTAAGGCAGGATGGAACCACAGTTGGGTTAAGCAAAGGCAGAGTAGAGCTGTAGTAAGTAGGTGATTTAAAAATCCTCCACTTGGGAGGAAAATTGACTGGTTTGGGGGAAAACAGTTGTTTTCTTCTGTGGAAAATGAATACTTTGTCTAGCAGATTTTCATTAGGACTGAGGCCTGCTAGATTATGCCCTAGGTTCTGAGGAAGCATCTGAATGTAAGACTTACTGCCTTGAGTATGGCTATGGAAACACTGGTGACTGCTACATTCTGCTCCTTATGGAATGAGAAGAGTAGGATCACTGTTGGTGAGTGGAAACCTGACTATCATTGTTACAGTTTATACTTAAACTCTGATGAAAATCTGCTTGCTTCTGTCTTATGGAAGAAAGACTGAATCTTTTTACATGTTATGTAACTGAGCTATGCTACAGGAAATGTACTATTTTCTTTTATGAATAAACTGTTGCAAGCATCTGAACTGAGCCCATAAGTAGCAGAGGTTTCCCATTATGACACCCACCATCTTATAGCACCCAGCAGGCCTCTCAGGAACCAGCTGAGGACAGTCACTTCCACCACCTTTGTGGTACTGTTGACCTCTGGTTGCAACCATCCACAGGCTAAATGAATAAGGTCAAACATCTGCAGACGAGATGGCTTCTCTGAGGTGGAAACCCAGGTGTGGATCCTTTGAATCTTTTGGCAGGTGTCACTCCACTGCAGGCTAGCATTTCCCCTTTCAGTTTGCCATAATTATTTGCAATATCAAACTCTGGATCAAAGTAAGCCATCTGTGTTCTCCAGAAAGAAATAGAGCAACAATCCTGGGCCGCTCAGTTATAGGCTGCCCTCACAATCAGTGACCCTTTTAAATGTTAGCAGAAAGATTTATGTGTTAACATTTGCATTTACCTTCTGTACACGAGTTAAAACGACAATGAAACAAGCTACACTTCAGCAGCAGTTTGGTTTAGACAAATCACTGCTTGCTTGTTATGTGGTATAAAGAAACTCCACCTTAGTTTTGGTTATTTTCCTTTCAATGAATGTTAATATCCCAGGCTGAGCCTGTAATTGGTCATTGTTTGATCAGTGTCATATCCTATAAACACATTTAAATAAATAAAGAAAGAAATATCTAATTTAAAAACTTCAACAAAGCACTTGCTGTCAACTGCTAACTGGATAAAGAGAAAGGTACAGTGGCAAGCAATAATGAATCGACATTCTATTTTTATAAAATTATTCATAAATTGTGTTGCCGTGAAAAAGACTGACAACTTGAGCAGAATTCTCTGAAGGTTTAACTCCTGATTGTTTATAATTTTATCTGCTTATCACTGAAACACTGTGGTCATACAATGGCAAATCTTCTGGCTGTGATGTGGTCATTATTTGTTAGGATATAACTGTTAAATTGTTTTACAGCCTGAGCCTGTACAAGGGGAACCTTGTGGCAGTGATACGACTATTGTAGTCATTTGGATGTAAAAGCTGCCTCATACTGAAGACTGCGAAAGCTATTTAATTTCTGTTTAAGGGTTTTCAGGAAACCAATCATCAACAACAGAATTTGCACCAGTGCAGATAGCCAATAAATCAAACGTTGTCCCTAAGAATAACTCTACATATGGAAACACTTCCTCAGAATATTTCTATATGCCACCAGCAAAAGTACAACTCTTTGAAGAAAACCCAGACCCCACCCACAGGAGTTTCTAATCCAGCGGGGGATATCTGCACCAACAAGAGTACATATCATCTTAAGGCCAATTCCTTCCTACAGAAAACAATTGCAAATTATGGCATAGAAGCTTTTCAACTAAGATTAAAAAGAGTCATTGAGTGTAAGGGTAGCCTGTACCTAAGTGGGCCAGGGGTGTTGCTCCATTTCTTTCTGGGGAAGTACAGAAGGCTTACTTTGATCTAGAGTTTGTCATAGCTAACAATTATGACACAATGAAAGGGAAATACTGACCCACAATGCTGTGATACCTACCATAAAGTCTCAACGGTTCCACATTTGAGTCTAAACTTCTGAGAAGTTACCTCTTTGCAGATGTTTGACCTTATTCATCTAGCCTGTAAATGTTTTCAACCAGAGGTCACCAGTACTCCAGTGATAGTGGAGGTGATTATCCCCAACCAGTTCTTGATAGCCTTGTTAGATGTTGAAAGATGGTAGGTATCACATGGGAGCTCAAGTCTGTGGATCAAATCATTGAACTGGTGGAAAGACACGTAGTAGCCACTAAATTTTCAGTGAGTCATGGACAGATGGTGACTGAACTTCATTCATTGAAAAGAGACCTAATGTTGGGATAAAAGCCATGGATGGAAGATCTCCCAGAGACATTAAAATGAAGACCTGAAAAAGGTTAGACATAATTATAAAGTAGACCAAGTAAAATGTTTTGATGCATTCAACTTGAAAACTTTGCCCCAAATTGTCTTTTAGCCAGTGAACCTATGCACTGTGATATGTGCACTAACATTTTCTTTTATTATGATTCTCCTTTAAAGAAATCATTATATTCTCATGAGAGACACATGTTTGTGAATTATAAAGCTAACAAACTGATAAACTGTGAGTAAGGGTACAGGGAATATCTGAACATGCATTGTTAGATTCAGGCAGCATGTTTATATTGGTTAGCCTCACTTCCTGGAACTGTATTAGTAGGAATGTGAGGAAAAATGGCTTGACTTCAGTGACATAGAGTGGGAAGTTGGGAAGTTATTTCTGGGTGGCAAGAAAAATGCCGTCTCACAGATCAGAGGATTATACCTTTCACTGAGTAGGAGGTGGAAAAAGACTCAATTAGAAGAGGGTGGTACTATACCCAAGTAAGTCAGAAAATATCCAGAAATTTCTAGTTACTGTTTGGGGAATGGGACAGAAATATTCTGATGAAGTGTTTCCATATGTTTAGATGGTTTCAAATTTCAAAAATTCTAGCAACACCCCTGTCATAAATATCAATAGCTTTCTCATAAGATAAAATTTGTAGCAGAATGTGGATGTTTATTTTGTGTGTCTATTTTTGGCAGTTATAGCATTGGTACGTTATGTAACATGACTATCTGTTTGTCAGTTTCTTTCCATATCTGCCTTACATGCAAGACAAGATAAACTGCTCATGTTCCTTGTAATTAACTACTGCTCTAGTTTCTGCTACTTAGAAATAAACAATTCATGTGAAAATCACTGCCTGCGATATACCTCTAGTGAAAAGCACTTACTGCCATCACCCTACAAGCAGTAAAGTAACTTCTAGGGGAAACATGGGACAATAGCCAGAACTCATGGAGAAAAATAAAACCTTTTATTTTCCACATGACCCTTGACACGTGTAAGTATAAACATAGGACACCAAACTACTGATGACAGTCTAGATATACCCATGTGGTTATAAATTTGGTAACGTCTATGAATCTAAAAGAACACAACCACATAAGTATATTTAGCACTGCTAAAAGTAGTAAATGTTTGTTTGTCTTTGATAATCTACTCACAGACTAATACTTTTCAGTGTTTGTACCAACAGCTAATTTTTTCAGACTAATAAAATTCAGTATTTGTATCTTCAGCTAATTTGGCATAGTGTGTGAAATACATGGTATTTGAGATTCCACACTGGTTACAGTGTGGTAAACACGAGTAAATTTGTGTCACATTGTAAAAATTGTATGCAAACTGCACCAAAAGAAACATATTTTTGGCCTGCAGCAAGTTCTGTCAAAAATTCTGTGGCTGTGAGTTTGTAAGCTGTGAGAAGCTTTGACTGTAAGACAAAAAAGTGACTACTCAACATAAAACATATTAATAAATAAACTGATTGCCAGAATATTTATGAGGGTTACCAGTTCCAAAGGTCCAAATAAGGAATGCACCAGTTCAGTGGCACTGGGGTTCTGGATGTGCTTTCTTAGTTTTGCCTGAAAAAAGACATGGATAAATAATGTGTTAAAACAAATTTTAAAGGAAGTATTATATAAACAGCAGATACATAATTGAATAACATTATTATACAGTCAACATGATAATGAAATGTAATAATAAAAAAAGTATTTTGTCATACTGTTGGATATAAAACAGAGAAAACTACAAGAATTTTGTTTGCATACATTCATGACATGTCAAAGAATGTGCCATAACAATTACTGAATGATAAGTTTGTTGACTGAAGTTTGCTGGCATATGTTCAACATATTGCAACTACAAAGGAAATGAAATATAACAAACAAGAAATAAGTGCAGAAGCATTGCTACTAGTCTGGCATAAGAATGAAACAGCAAATCAAGTACAAATGCACAATAAAACAGATTATATTAATTACTTTCTGTTGACCCATATGGTTTCTGTACACCTGTGGCCTCTTTTCAGATGGTACCTGAGGTGTTGTTTTGTTACAACACCAGCATAATTGGGAGCACCCCCTATCCACATCATTGCTGATAGTTCCGTTAATGCTCATCTGATTGACTTTATTAATGACTCAAAGTTCATAGCACATGATAATTTGGCATTTTCTTCTAAGGATGCACATCACTGTAGTTAATATATTTAGGAAAGGAGGTCTCAGAGGCAGTTTCCCATACTGGAAGTACAGGGGTGCTTGCCTCTTGACATAAACCGTGTGTGTGTGTGTGTGTGTGTGTGTATGTGTGTGTGTGTGTGTGTGTGTGTGTGTGTGTGTGTGTGTGTGTGTGTATATGTGTGTAGCCTTGTTTCTGGTCATTCAACCACTGATCTTCTTAAGTCAAGCAGAAATACATAGTGGAATACATAAGTGACGTATACCTTTTTTGGGCAAACAAAAGGTTTACAAATATTCAGACTTTCTGACTAACAGGAGGCCTTCATTGGGAGTAACTTATCTTAGATACAATGATTTTAATATTAACTTGTGTCAAGAAAGAGAAGTGCATTATTTCTAAGTCACTGACTAAAAAACGACACCTGAGAAATGCAAGCCTAGAATGTATGAAATTTATATGCTATTATTCTTTGCGGGCTGTAGTTCAGATAACTGAATAAAAGAGAAAGGAAAATGTGTAGACATGTCACTGCTAAGGGTCTGACAAATCATCTATGACGTACTGCTTTTTTGTATGTAATTGTAGTATATGCATGTGTAGATACGTATTTATCTTATACATATAGCCTCCATCATCTTTGTTTGCAGAACACCAGTCATCTTCCATTTTTGTTTGATGTTCATCATATTGATCACTGCTGCAGTACCCTTAGCTATATGGGTTATATCCTGCAAGGATATAACAGCCAGCTAACTTCCAAAGCTTCAGGGCACCTTTCACCCACCCAAACTGTCATGCAGCTTGAACTGAGCTGACTAAAATACAAGTTTGGGTGTCACGCCTTTCAGTTACTGCTGCTGCAGAGAACAGGCTTTTGATAATCGATGGTCGGCTTGTGCTTCTCCTTTGCAGATAAGTTCTCTATGGGGAAAAAACTTCCACTTAATAATTGTGTTTATCACTGATAATTTCCTCTTCAGGACAGGTATTTTAAACAAGGAGTTTTGTTTTAATGGACTGACACAAGACTTTAATGCACTTTTAAATTGAAGTGCTGTTTTTTCCTCTCAGTTTAAAAGTTGTTTAAAGTAACTGAGAAATGTTTTTTCTGTGGAAAAATTGTGTTTATTTTACTTTGTGGTCACTGACAAAGTGCTTTTTACTGTGTTTGTCTGTGAAAAAAGTGACTGGACTTTTTGTTTTTACCAGCATTTGCTGCTTGCTTTCCCCAGGAAAAAGGCACATTAATTTATTTCTCAGCTACTTTTGTTAACTTACAATTACATCTTCTATTTTATTACATTTTTGATTGTTACTTGAAATTAATTTCTAATGCTGTTATTTTAGCCTTGGATCTCACTTATAAAGATTATATGAGGATGTAGGACTTGCATAGCATCCAGCGAAGTTTGGGAAGTAACAAGCTTAAATCACCTAGCATGGTGGTTTCGGTCTGCATTCTGATTCTACTGTTTAGTTTATACAGCATCTGGCTGATCTCCACCATTGTGCTATCAGGTCCATGACTGTGCACTGCCAATATGCTTGCGCTCATCCTTGTCACCTAGGCTCTGGCTGATCTCCACCATTGTGGTATCAGGTCCATGATTGTGCACTGCAGATAACGCCTGCCCTCATCCTTGTCACCTAGGCTCTGGCTGATCTCCACCATTGTGGTATCCGATCCATGACTGTGCACTGCTGATAATGCCTGCCCTCATCCTTGTCACCTTGGCTCAGCATGACAGTGTGAAACTTGCACTATTTGGTGAACTTCCTGGTGCAGCAGCAGGAAGGCTTGCACGGCTGTTGTTCTCACACTTGTAGGAACAGCTGTGCATCAACAGATCATGATGTAGTGTGGCTGTAAAGCTAAATGGCAGTACTTGCAACTGTTTACTGGTCTCATTCCACAATGGACTGGTCATCTTACATACTCAGCATGCAGCCTTAAATACATTTACAGAAGTGTTGGCAGACTACATTTCCATTTGACTGGAATGGTCAGATCATTAGGCACACTGTTTCTTAATCTACTCATTTGTCTGACATTTGCTACACTGGGGACATTTGGAGTAGTGGCAACCTTGAAATCGCCAGGTAAAATCAAGAAATGATCTCAGTGAGTGAGTCATTGAGATGTTCTTCATTAAGATGAACTGGATCCATTAAGCACAGTTACAGGTACATTTGATTGCCAGTGGCATCAATGAGTAATGGGGTTCAAACTGTTTTATGTGTTCCTCTCTCATTTGCTCTAGCTCTATTATTTGATATACTTATTAATGAAAATTCAGGTGGTTGAATGTGAAAAAAAGCTGCTACAGCTAATCAAAAGTCAGTTGATCACACTTTACCAGTGGGAATTGGGGAAGTTGCCCTTTTCCCACTATAGTGCAATCTCAGAACTGATATATGTAAGTTGAAGGGGGGATGGAAGTACAGGAGGTTTGCCCACTGCAAAATAGTACTTCGGTTGCTTTTAGATTATTTAAGATTCAAGCAGTTATGCTCAGTGTGTTGCACTTTGATGAGCTGTTTTCAACTCTCTGCCATGCTCCCATGTATGTATGTATGTATATATATATATATATATATATATATATATATATATATATATATATATATATATACACACACACACACACACACACACATATATATATATATATATATATATATATATATATATATATATCCACACACACACAGCTGCAGTGTGTTGCTAGAGGTGTCAAGCTTACTTCTCATGGCTTTCAAGAAGTCTGCTAGAAGGAAGCCCCTGCTAAAAATTTCTATTCCCTGTGCCCATATCTATATTTTTTAATCATGGTAGTTAGCTGCTTGACTTTAATGAGAGCAGTAATTAATTCCAAAGTCTTGGTAACCATTTAGTAATAAATTTTACTCATTTTCTTCTGTTATTTATGTTTATTGTAAGCAACAAGTAATGTTACCTTGTGCCAACTCCACTCATTGTATATTCTGGGGACATGTTTCCAAATTAAACGGAGTCACACCTACTTTCACATGCCACCTACAACACCTCAAAATAAAATTCCCTAATATTAGAGTGACACAAAACTTGAGGTCAGAAACTTGTATAAAGTACATTTGAGAGATAGGAATACTGATTCTATTTATTTTGCAACAACATATGCTATATTTTCCATAGTGCTATGAAAAAATATTAAGATTAGTTGGTACATTTTATTCTCTGATTGCCATCTGAGGAAGATTTTACCCAAAGCATCTTCTTTTTTATTTAGGATAGCTTGGAACATAGGACAGATGTAATCTCCAACGGAGATACATTTGTACAATAACTTATTCAATGAAGATTATCTACAAAATAACTGTTTTGTATCCTAAATAACTATTCTGTGCAAATAGTTGATTAAGAAAGTCTGATTTTTTTTTTTAATGTTTAACATTTGCATCTGTGACACTGCTACCCCTCATATCTTACTTAAGTTATAATCATTGAAATGTACATTTACAAACCTGCCATGAGCACTGCTATTCCTTCTTAGCTAAGACTCATCCTGTCCTTAACACAGAACTGTAGTGGATGCCAGATCTCCCCTTATCCTACTGCACATCGCAAGCCTTTCTCCTTCATGCACCTCTAAAACAGTCATTATACTCCTGGGCATACCTCTGAATTATCCAGATTTTCTCAGAATGTCCAGACTTTTGGCTCATATTTTGGATCTGTCTGTCATAAAATGTGCGGTTTTCTGGAAAATCTCTGAGGATGGAAGTCACCAAATAATAACCAACATTTGACTTTCAGACTTCATATCCTTCAGAAAATGCATGTTAATGCAAAACTGGTTATTCTAGCAACTTTCTAAGTTTACATGGGCAAGAATTAAAATCTGTCCCCATTTCTGGGTCTTTGCCCCCCCCCCATTATTTTTGGCTTGGTACAGATTTCTTGTGCTTAGAGGGGTGCTCCCCAGACCCTGTACTTCCTCAGTATTCTGATTATTGACATAGGTAACTAGGTAACTTTTTGGATGAGATGTTAAATGGAACCCCCATCTGCCTGAGTTGGTGGTAGCTAAGGTGGATGTAAATGATCCAACAGCACTTAGGGGCACTTTATTAGCATTTACATTTATTTTATACCATATAAAAAGAAAGAAATGTTAAATCAATTATTTACACACTCATTTTTTACATTCATACTTAAAACTATTTACAAGTTATCAACACAAAAGAACGTAACTAAACAGTTCTATTTCTTTCCTTCTTTTCTTTTATATTTACCCTCTATCCCTCCACCCTTTCTTCCATAACCAACTTCTTATTTTAACTAATGCATTATCTTCTTTCAGTTTCTTTATATATACCAAATTTTCACATCTTTTTTCACAGCACCCATATTGTCGCAAAGAGTACTTTATCCCATTTATCAATATTACATTCCTTTACTTTCTCATACGTCCCATATATCATATTCATAGTTATACATTTAAATCCTTTCCACCTATATTCATTTTTAAACTTTCCCCAAAATTCTTTATTTGTTTTACAGTCCAAAAAGCAATGCTTCACCGTGTCTTCTTCACTACAGTCAACACATTGTCTTTCTTCCATCACCTTGTATTTCAAATTCCTTTTCATTGATAACTTGCCTAATAAAAATCTTCACAAAAATCTTCTGCTTCATAAAGATTTTCAAACATTTTTATTCTGTCTTTAATTACCTTTTTTCATTTATTCCCTCCATGGGAACACCAAAACAAACATATATGTATGTGTGTGTATACATACAGTATATGTATATACCATTCTTTTATTTTCAATTCAACTTCACTTACTTTTAAGTTCCATAATTTCATTTGGCATAATTTCTTTCCATCTTACCTCCTTTTTCTTTTCTTTTCCCTGTTTTTTTCTTCCTATGCTTGCTATACTTTTTCATTAAGCATCTTACCTATCATTTCTCTTTCTTTTTACCCTTTTCTTTAACCAAAATACAGCATAGTTAATAAATGTACCACTCAATTCTTAAATTCAAACCACCTTCTTTTTATTATAAATTATCCTCTTCTCACTGCACTCAGTCTTTAGCCTCAAACAGGTTCATAGGTAGGTTCTAGGCTATCTGCCCAAAGGCATTTAAAAGCCTAGCCAGAATGTTTTGGCTTTTGTCACTCCCTTAGATTAGTTCCCTGTGCCTCTGTCCAGCAGAGCCACTGAAGTGATCCCCGGGGTAAACTTTCTGTTTCCCATCCACTCGTCAAGGTTTCTTTTGAAGAGTGTTAGTGAGGAGCTCTGCCTAACATAGATTGGAATCTTGTTCCAAAGCATTTATTGTTGTGGTGATGTTTTAGATCCCTAGAGTGGATGGCTCAAGGGGATATGGTTTTCTTTAGGTGGAGCATGTCCATCAATTCTGGGTTGGACATGGCCTTGTATGTCACGCAGTGATCACCTCTGAGTAGGCGGTATGCAACCGGGTACAGCTGGAGTTTCTTCAGTCGAGCTGCACAGGGCATCTGTTTGAGGCCAGTGATCCTCTTGGTGAGGTACTTCTGTGGTCTTTCCAGTTGTTGCAGGTGTCTTGTAAGGTACATCCCAAATGGAACGTTGTATTCTATGATGGGTCTGATGACTGATGAGTAGAGGGGCACAATGACCTCTTTTGATCTGGATGCGAACCCTTTTGTGATTAGGTGGGCCACATAGAAGGATTTTCTAACCACTTTGGCAATGTCATTTGGGTCTCCAGATCCCTTATTACGTCTTCCATTTTTAGGGGACTACCATCTATATGGTAGTTTGTAGGTAGTTTGTGGGTACTTTATTTTTTCCAAAGGGCATGACTATGCACTTTTTGACATTTAGCTTGAGGCCATGATTTTGACACCAGGTATCCGTCTCAGTGAGACACTTTTGGAGGATGTCTGTGTCAGCCGGAGAGTCAATTATAGCCCCTAGTTTGCAGTCATCTGCGAACTTGGTGAGCCATAGTCTTCCTGTGCTTGCCTGTACCTCTGAGAAGTATATGCCAAACAGGAGGGGTCCTAGGACAGAGCCCTGGGGAACACCACTCATAACCGGTTTAGAGTCAGACCTAGCTCCCACAACTCTCACCATGTGGGTTCTGTCCATGAGCCAGTTGGCAACCCATCTTGTGATGTAGGGGTTTATGTTCAGGCTGTTGAGCTTGTCTATAATACCAGAATGCGGAATGGTGTCAAAGGCATTTGCGAGGTCTAGGTAGGCTGTGTGTACCACCTTTCCCTCGTCTATAGCCTTGGTAACTGCCTCAAAGAAGTCCACCAGGTTTAGGAGGCACGATCTTCCCTTAACAAAGCCAAATTGGGTAGGGTCCAGTGTTTGGAGGTTCCCAATGTCTCTGTTAATGAGTTCCATGATGATGCGCTCCATAGCCTTGCAGACCAAGCTAGTCAGGCTTACAGGGCAATAGTTCCCTGGGTCTGTTGTGGCTCCACCTTTGTGGAGCAGAATAACCATTATTGTGCGCCACTCTATGGGTACGTAGCCTGTGGAGAGGCTGAGTTTGAACAGTGTGTTTAGGTGAGGGGTTAGTTTGTCTTTGAGCTCATGTAGGATGCAGCCTGGGACATCATCTGGTCCCACTGATGCTGTGTTTTTGGCTTTGGAGAGGGCTATTTTAACCTGAGTGTCTGTGATTTAAGGGGTTCTACATTCTTCTGGTATGGTTATGGGCCCTTTTGGGGGTGAGAGGGGGGTGAAGTATGCATTGAACCTGTCTGCCAGGATGTTGGCAATATCAGTCGCTTCAGTGTATTTTGTGCCATTCTGCACTAACTCTGAGCAGATCTGAGCATTGCCACTTAGATTTTTGACATAGCTAAAGAATGCCTTGTGGTTATCTTTGGAGTCCTTGGCAATTTTTCTTTCGAAGCTCGCCTTGGATGATTTTATGAGGGATTGTAGTTTCTTGCTGATACTGATCAGGGATGTCTTCCCTTCTTGGGATTTTACTCTTTTCTGTACTACTTTCCTCCTTCTATTGTGTTGCTTATTTATGGCAGGGGTCCACCAGACTGGTTTCCTTTTCTTGGAGGAGTGAGTCTTGGTTTTGCTTAGGATAGCATGATCCATGCATTCTTATAGGTGCCCATAGAATGCATTAGTAAAGGATTTTGCAGCTTGGACAGCGTTATCCTTTAGCATGGGGGCTTTGAAACTTTCTACTTCGGTTTTAAGTAACGTGAAGTTTGCTTTAGAAACGTTTTCACGGTGGTTTCCTTGTCCGGGGGTGGGGGCAGAATGTGGGAATCCAAAGTGATTTGCTTATGGTTAGATCTAACTGGTGAGGGGTTGACCTACGCCCATGATGGTGATGACCAGGTCCAATATGTTGTCACCTCTGGTGGGAGTGTTGACCAGTTGATCCAGGGCGTTTGAGTTTATAAATTCTAGGAAATGTTGGGCAAGGGAGTTAGTACTTGAGTAGTTCTCCCAGTTAATGTTTGGGTAATTGAAATCACCCAATATTAGGGTGTTTGGTAGGACCTTTATGTTTCCCAGTGTTTCCAGAAACACGGAATGGGGGTCCTGGGACATGGTGGGTGATCTGTAGCAAGCTACAATTTGAATTTCAGTTTTGCCCGTTGTTAGTTGCACGTGGATGATCTCTGAAGCATCGTGCTGTGCCCCTAACCTAGAGGTGAGGGTATCCTTGATGAATATGGATACGCCCCCACCTTTTGTATTTCGGTCCGGGTTCTGTGGCCAAAATGTATGGTATGAGTTGTAGCCTGGTAGTGCTGGGGTGCTCTCTGGAGCCTTAAACCAGGTTTCTGTTACTGCACATATATCGATTTTCTCCATATTGAGAAGTGCCTCGAGTGCATGCATTTTGAGGTTTAGACTTCTGGCATTGAGTAGCATTAACCTCAGTTTTTTGTTACTTGTGCTATTTACGGTGGTGGGTTTGTCTTTTGAGCCTTGCCTAAAAAGGCACAATGGGGGTGGCAAGAGCCTTGGCCAGTATTCGAAGGCCTAAGGGTGACAGGTGCAAGCCATCTCTAACAAAGCAGCATGGCTTGTCGAGCATGTCATCCCAGGCGGACAGACACTGGATCCCCTTTGAATGACATCAGAAACTTAGCCAGTTGTTGAAACTGATAATTTTTTTCTTTATACCATGGTATTATTCTTGGTGAGGGCAGGATGCTACTCAGGGTTAGGGTCATACCAGCCTGGACTACGTGATCAGAGAGCTCTTCCATGTCTCTTTTCATGGAGTCCAGGGAGGTACGGCTCAGGTCATTCACACCAACATGGACAATGACAGAGTCGTATTTGTACTTGTTCTGGAGTGACCTGAGTACTTGTGTTATGTGGCGGATCCTTGAACCCGACAGGCAACTAACAGTAACCTTCTCCTTATTCAGTCTAGTGAGTAGGACATCAGTGTGACTGACTATAGAGTCACCTATTACTAGTATGTTGGGTATGTTATTTTGCTTTAAGGGCTGTGATTGCGTGGAACACTGGTTTTGTGAAGTATGTGTTTCATGGTTTGTGTTTGGGGGTGGAGGTTGCTTGGATGTCTGCTTTGGAGGTCACTATTGCTTTCGCAGATTTTTATTTAGAGCCTCTGAGTATGTTTTTGTGTATTTATGTGTGTTTTTTGCAGGTGCTGGTTTAATGGGTTTATGTGAGACTGGTGGTGTGATGCAAGTATTTCCCTTCTCCTCTTGACTGTCTGATCCAGTCTTGGGTTGAGAGAGCTTAGCCTCCAGTTTGGCTGTATAATTGCATCTCTCACATGTATTAGTGTTTGGTGGTAGGAGGAGAGGGTTGTCTGTGTACATGAGGCAGTTGTGACATTGCCTCAAAATGCCCATATTTACCAGTTGGACTGGAGAGTACACCTGAAACTGCCCTTTGGACATGCCTGTATTGGTACAATGAACTGTTTTACTGAATGGCTGGTAAAGTCGAACAGAAATCCTTGTCCTTCTGTACAGTACAGGGGGATCTAGTGCTAGGGTTTATAAGTGCTTGCTATGAGATTTGAGCAAGTGCCGGCTGAGTGATGAATGGCTTGAGTGCTTAAGTTGAAATGTGTCTAGTTCCAAGGGAAAAATTGAAGAGGAGACTTTGTGGAGCCGGGAATAGTTATACCCTAGCTAACTGGCACTGCCCGGCGTGCAAAACCAGGCAAATGCAGTTTTTATAGCAGGGAAATATAAGAGATAGAAATTAGCCCAAAATGGCCAATAAACTACTAATTTCTGGGCTGAAACCACTCCTACAGGGACAGATAGGCTGCTCAAAGCTCCCCTCTCTCACAGGTGAACCGAGAAACTTCCTTCGATCCAAGTAAGGTATGGGCAAACACAGAGATTTGTAACACAGCCCTGAATTCGGCACTAACCTAAAAACTGGACAATACTAACTTAGAAAGGCGGGGAACAAGTATATATTTTTTCAGAAAATAAAGCAGATACAATAAAAAAAAAAACAATTTAAATGTACAGAAAAAGATACTTATTGTTATATATCTCAGATCAGAGTTGTAGTCAATGCCCCTAAAGTAGGAAGAAACATAAATACAGTAAAAGCAGATGAATAAAGTGCAATTTTATATATATATATATATATATATATATATATATATATATATATATATATATATATCTATCTATATATATATATATAAAACAATAGAAAACGAACAAACTGATTTAAACAAGTTACCCAATTAACCAAAAAAAAGCTTAAAACTGAACCCTGTTCCAGCAGTCTTCAATCAGACAAGTTATAACTGCACACTCCTGCCACTAGGGTGCAGGGGAACCTTCTCCAAAAAAAGATGGCCTGGATCAGTGCTCAAGTTATACAAACAAAGCTAGATTCTGCAGGCCTGATTCTGGTCTATGCTACAGCAACAAGGCGCACCAACTTCAGAAAAAAACAGTTCAAATAAGCAGACACAATAAGCCTGTGACCAGAAATTCCCAGCTCAGAAGGGCAGAATCCAGCCTCTTGTCCCACAAGAGTGCAGACCACAAACCTTCTTAATGTAGAATAACTGGCCTGAAGCCCACATGCTTAAACCAGAACTAATACACTTTTAGAACAGCAGACACTGAGCCTTCAATCAGCAATTCCCAGCTTAGAAGGATGTAAGCTACCTGTCCTGCCACAACAGTACAGACCACAAACCTTCTTAATGTAAAACAACTGGTATGAAGCCCAAGTGCTTAAACCAAAAGACTTAGAATAACAGTTACAATTTAATTAGGCTACTACCAAGCAGTAATAAATGCAGCAGAATAAATAAAATTGAGTACTTTTAAGAAGAGGCAAAAGCAAAATAAAGTAGGAGGAAATACAAATACAGTAAAAGCAGATGAATAAAGTGCAATTTCTTTTTCTTTTTTTGTAAGTAAAGTGCAAGGAGAGAGGAAGGAAGAACTTAAGTGAGTTGGCCTTTTCAAATCTTCTCTCTGTATTAAAGAGAGTGAACACTAGACTCAGAATATGATCTCATTGTACTCGGTTAAGTGGGCAAATGAGATGGACCCAGGAGGAGTGTTCAAATACAGACTTACACGAGGGGCGGGCAATTACAGAGCCCCAGAGACACACAGCACACTATTCAGTGAAAACAATTAGGTAACAGAAAAAAATGAAATACAGTACTTTTAAAACTGCAAGTTTGTACTTAGAAGACTAAAATACAACTGCAAGTTTGCACTTAGCTTCAGCTTCTAATGCAGGTGATTGTAGCCAACCAAGTCTCTCAAAAGTTGAGCATAAAATGAGTTCTCAAACTTTGTGGCTAGCACTTAAAGTACAGATGAAGCCCTCGAGGCTAACAGTTAAATATCAGATAACAAAAACGTGAGAAGACCACCACCCCCTCTTATAGCAGAGAGACACGCAGCATAGGTTCATAGGCAGGTACTGGGCTATCTGCCCGAAGGCATATATTAGCCCAGCCACATTGTGCGGTATTCACCGCCCCTTTGGTTAGTTCCCTAGGCCATTGATCTAGCAGCTAGTACCCTTGGCCCCTATCTAGTAGAGCTGTTGGTATGATCCCTGGTGTGAACTTTCTGTTACCCATCCACTCGTCAAGGTTCCTCTTGAAGAGTGATAGTGAGGGGCTCTGTCTTATGTAGACTGGGACCTTGTTCCATAGCAAGGGAAGTCTTTGTGAAGGGAATCTATCCCTCCAGCATGTTCTATTCATTGTTCTGCTGAGGTTTATATCCCTAGAGCGTGTACCTCGAGTAGATTTGGTTTTGCTAAGATGGAGCATGTTCAACAGTTCTGGGTTGGACATGGCTCTGTATGTTAGACAGAGACCGCCTCTGAGAAGGCGGTATGCAACAGAAAAAAGCCTTAGTTTTTTCAATCGTGCTGCATAGGGCAACTGTTTGAGGCCAGTAATCCCCTTAGTGAGGTACCTTTGTGGTCTCTCCAGCTGCTGGAAATGCCTAGCCAGGTACATTCCAATTGGTGCATTGTACTCAATAATGGGTCTGATGAGGGAAAAGTAGAGGGGCACCACTACATCCTTAGATCTTGATGCAAACCCTTTTGTGATCAGATGGGTCACATAGAAGGATTTTCTAACCACCTTGTTTGCTGTAGCATAGACTAGATCCAGGCCTGCTGAATCTAGCTTTGTTTGTATAACTTGAGCACTAATCCAGGCATTCTTTAAAGTATTCAGTTGTATTTATTACTGCTTGGTAGCAACTTGATTAAAGTGTAGCTATCATTCTAAGTCTTTTGGATTAAGCACTTGGGCTTCAGACCAGTTGTTTTACATTAGGAAGGTTTGTGGCCTGCACTGTGGTGGCAGGACAGGTAGCTTACATCCTTCTAAGTTGGGAACTGCTGATTGAGGGCTCAGTGTCTGTTATTCTAAAAGTATATTAGTTTTGGTTTAAGCACTTGGGCTTCAGGCCAGTTATTTTACATTAAGAAGGTTCATGGTCTGCACTCTTGTGGGAGGAGAGGCTGGACTCTGCCCTTCTGAGCTGGGAATTTCTGGTTAAAGGCTTATAGTGCCTGCATATTTGAACTATTTCTTACTGAAATTGGTACACCTTGTTTGCTGTAGCATAGACTAGATCCAGGCCTGCTGAATCTAGCTTTGTTTGTATGCTTGTTGTTTGTTTGCTTGTTATTTCCCTGAAACGCTAATTCCACCTAAAATGCGGCTTTTCAGCGCTTCTGTGGATCCCTAGTGATATCTGCATTGCTTACTGTACTTATTTCCTTGTTTCACTTGAAAAAAAGTTACTGTTTGTCATTTTTGCATTTAAGTTACCTGTAACACAGTCACAGGCTACACACTCAAGTGCTCTAGCCTCCTCAGTGTATTTAAAGTAATTTAAGCTCTGCATTTCTGTTTCAAAAAAAAAAAAAAAACACGAAAAAATTCCTTGTTTTCCTGCCTTTCTGGACTAGTCTAGTCCAGTTTTCAGGCTTTGCTGAATCCAGGACTGAGGTAAAGGTTCCTGTGTTGCCCATATCATACTTGGATAGTTAGGTGGCTTCCTTGTTCACTGTGAGAGAGGGAACTCTGAGCAGCCTATCTGTCCCTGTAGGAGTGGTCCCAGCCCAGCAACTTGTAGCTCATTGGCCATTTTTGGCTAATTTCTATCCTTTTTGATCTCCCTGGTATAAAAACTGCTTAGCGCGGTCTTGTGCTTGTATACAGCTCAGCAGGCTCCTCGTGGTGCCCTGCAGGGTCCTACAAGCGGCCGAGAGACAAAAGAGAGACTTTGGACTTGATTAAGTATTGTTTTAGCTTGTTGTTTCCCTGAAACGCTAGTTCTGCCTAAAACACGGCTTTTCAGCGCTTCTGTGGATCCCTAGTGATATCTACATTGCTTACTGTACTTATTTCTTTGCTGCACTTGAAAAAAAGTTACTGTTTGTCGTTTTTGCATTTAAGTTACCTGTAACACAGTCGCAGGCTACACACTCAAGTGCGCTAGCCTCCTCTGTGTATTTAAAGTAATTTAAGCTCTGCATTTCTATTGTTTCTGAAAAAAAAAAAACACAAAAAAATTCCTTGTTTTCCCACCTTTCTGAACTAGTCTAGTCCAGTTTTCAGGCTTTGCTGAATCCAGGACTGTGGTAAAGGTTCCTGTGTTGCCCATATCATACTTGGATAATTAGGTGGCTTCCTTGTTCACTGTGAGAGAGGGAACTCTGAGCAGCCTATCTGTCCCTGTAGGAGTGGTCCCAGCCCAGCAACTTGTAGGTCATTGGCCATTTTGGGCTAATTTCTATCCTTTTTGATCTCCCTGGTATAAAAGCCGCTTAGCACGGTTTTGCACAGGTTTGCGCACTGTGCAGTGCTATTTAGCTGCGGTTAAACTATTCCAGGCTCCACAAAGTCTGCACTTCAGTTTTTCCCTTGAAACTTGAAACATTTCAACCCAGCACTAGAAATAAGGCAATTTAAGACTGGCACTTACTAAAACTCACTAAAACTAGCACTAGCTTACAGCTTGCACTTCAGCCCTATACTCAGGAAGTATAAGGCTCTTTACTCATCCAATCAGCATTACAGTCCCAACCATCTATTCAGGCATGTTCAAGGGACAGCTTCAGGTGTGCTCTCCGGTCCAGCTGGTGAATCTGGGCATTCTCAGGCAATGTTACAATTGCCTCATGTACACAGACAACCCCCTCCTCCTCCCAACCAACACAAACATATGTGAGAGATGCAGCTACACAGCCAAACTGGAGGCTAAGCTCTCTCAACCCACTACTGGATCAACCAGTCACAAGGAGAAGGGCAACACTAGCACCACATTACCAGACTCACATAGACCAGCCATAGTTGCACCAGAAAACAACTCTCAGAAACATGCAAAAACATACTCGGAGGCTCTAAATAAGAACCTGCCTAAACAACAGAGACCTCCTAAGCATACACCCAAGCAACCCCCACCCCACAACAGGAACCAGGTAAAACATACGTCACAGTGTCAGTCTGCCAAGCAAAAACAGCTCCTAAGGCTAAATAACACACCTAACACACTAGTAATCGGTGATTCTATCATCAGGCACACAGATGTCCCAATCACTAGACTGAACAAGGAGAAGGTTACCGTAAGCTGCCTGTCAGGTGCCAGAATCTGCCACATAACACATGCACTCAGGTCACTCCACAACAAGTACAAATATGACTCTGTCATTGTACATGTTGGCGTAAATGACCTGAGACGTACCTCCCTGGATGACATGAAAAGAGACATGGAGGAGCTCTCTGACCATGTAGCCCAGGCTGGTATGACTCTGACTCTGAGTAGCATCCTGCCCTCACCCAAAATTATGCCAGCATATGAAGAAAAAATGATCAGTTTCAACAATTGGTTAAACTACTGGTGTCATTCAAAGGGGATCCAGTACTTGTCAGCCTGGGATGACATGCTTGACAAGCCACGTTGCTTTGCCAGAGACGGCTTGCACTAGTCGCCCCTGGGCTTTCGAATACTGGCCAAGACTCTTGCCGCCCCAATACTGCCTTTTTTAGGCAAGGCTCAAAAGACAAACCCGCCTCCATAAACAACAATAATAAACAAAAACTGAGGGTAATGCTGCTTAACGCCAGAAGTCTAAACCTCAAAATGCACACACTCAAGGCTCTCCTTAGTATGGAAGAAATCGATGTACGTGCAGTGACAGAAACCTGGTTCAAGGCTCCAGAGAGCACCCCAGCACTACCAGGCTATAACTCCTACCATACCTTTAGGTCTCAAAACCAGGACCGGAACACAAAAGGAGGGGGTGTGTCCATATTCATCAAGAACACCCACACCTCCAGGTTAGTAGCACAGCACGCAGAATATGAGACCATCCAAGTGCAATTGACAGCAGGTAAATTGATGTTCAATTTATAGCTTGCTACAGATCTCCCACCTTGTCTCAGGACCCTCACGCAGCATTCCTGAGAACATTAGAAAGTATGAAGATTCTACCCAACACCATGCTACTGGGTGACTTCAACTATCCAAACATTGACTGGGAAAACTACTCAAGCTCAAACGCCCTAGCCCAATGCTTCCTTGAGTTTATAAACTCAAATGCCCTTGAACAGCTGGTCACCACTCCCATAAGAGGTGACAACATACTGGACCTGGTCATCACCAACATGGGAAACCTATGTTCCACACCTGAGGTAAACTCATCATTGGTAAGATCAGATCACAAACTAATCACACTGGACATCCACATCCCGACCCCCCCCCCCAGTCAAGGAAATCAAGGTAAAAAACTTCTCTAAAGCCAACTTCACACTCCTCAAGACCGAGGTGGGAAGTTTCAAAGCTCCCAATCAAATGGAAAATGATGACCCAACGGCAGAATCCTTTAGAAGTGCATTCTATGAACACCTTCAAGAATGCATGGACCGAGCCATCCCAAGTAAAACCAAGACCAACTCCTCAAAAAAGAGGAAGCCAGTCTGGTGGACCCCGGCCATAAATAAACTTTACAACAGAAGGAGGAAACTCCTGCAAGATAAAACAAAATCCCAAAATAAGAAGGCATCTCTGATTAACATCAGTAAAAAACTGTGATCCCTCATTAAATCATCCACGGCCAACTTCGAAAGAAAAATAGCCAATGACTCTAAGGATAACCACAAGGCCTTCTTTAACTATGTCAAGAGTCTAGGGGCAAACTCTCAGATATGCTCCGAGCTAGTAGTGCATAATGGCCATAAATACACTGAACCAACCGACATTGCCAACATCCTGGCTGACAAGTTCAGTGCAAACTTCACCCCCCCTCTCCACCAAAGGGGCTAGCACCCATCCCAGAAGAATGTGGCACTCCAGATATCTCAGACACACAAGTAAAGACAGCCCTTGCAAAGGCCAAAAACACAGCATCAATGGGACCAGATGCTATCCCAGGTTGTGTCTTACACAAGCTTCAAAATGAACTAACGCCCCATCTCAAATCACTATTCAAACTCAGCCTCTCTACATGCTATGTACCCAAAGAATGGCATACAGCAACAGTTGTACCACTCCACAAAGGTGGTGCCACAACTGACCCTGGGAACTATCCCCCTATAAGCCTGACTAGCTTGGTCTGCAAAGCCATGGAACGCATTATCATGGAGCTCATTAACAGGGACATTGGGAACCTCCAGACACTGGACCCCACCCAGTTCGGCTTTGTTAAAGGCAGATCTTGCCTCCTGAACTTGGTCAACTTTTTCAAAACAGTCACCAAGGCCATAGATGAAGGGAAGGTGGTCCACAGAGCATATCTGGACCTCGCTAAGATGTTTGGCACAATCCCACACTCAGGAATCATAGACAAACTCACCAGCTTAAATATCAACCCCCATGTCACAAGATGGGTTGCCAATTGGCTCTCAGACAGAACCCACATGGTAAGAGTGGCAGGCGCCATGTCTGACTCTAAACCAGTCACAAGCGGAGTCCCACAGGGCTCAGTCCTGGGACCCTCCTGTTCAGTATATATTTCTCCGAAGTACAGGCAAAGGCGGAGGGACTGTGGCTAAACAAGTTCGCAGATGACTGTAAATTGGGTGCAATAATTGACTCTCCAGCTGATACAGACACCCTTCAAAAGGGTCTCACAGAGACAAACACCTGGTGTCAAAGTCACGGCCTCAAGCTAAATGCCAAAAAATACATAGTAACCCCATTTGGGAAAAACAAAGTACCTACAAACTACCACATAGATGGGAATCCAATAAGTACAGAAGAAGTAATTAGGGACCTGGGTACCCAAGTAGATAGCATGCTCTCCTTTGATAACCACATAGCCAAAATGGTCAGGAAATCCTTCTATGTGGCACACCTGATCACAAAGGGTTTCTCATCCAGATCCAATGAGGTGATTGTGCCCCTTTACTCCTCACTCATTAGGCCCATAATAGAGTACAATGCCCCATTTGGGATGTACCTCACTAGACACCTGCAACAACTAGAAAGACCACAGAAGTACCTCACTAAGAGGATTAAGGGCCTTAAACAATTACCCTATGAAGCACGACTAAAAAAGCTTCAGCTCTTCTCAGTCACTTACCGTCTGCTCAGAGGTGACCTATGCCTGACCTATAGGGCCATGTCAAACCCTGAACTAATGGACATGCTTCACCTCAAAAAAACAAGATCCCTCAGAACCACTCGTTCTAGCGATTTGAACCTATGTACAACAATAAACAGGACATGTTGGAGGGATAGATTCCTGTCCCAGCGACTCCCCTCACTCTGGAATGGAATCCCAATCCATATTCAACAGAGCTCCTCTCTGACCCTCTTCAAGAGAAATCTTGATGAGTGGATGGGTAATCGTAAGTTCTACCCTGGGATCACTTCAGGAGCCCTGTTGACAGAGGCCCAGGTTACTAATCTAATGGGGAGGCGAAAGCCATCACACTGTGGCTAGGCTTATAAATGCCCATGGGCAGATAGCCTAGTACTTACCTATGAACCTATGAACCTTGGCAACATGGTTATCAAAGGAAAGCTGACTATCTACTTGGGTCCCTAGATCCCTTATTACTTCTTCAGATTTCAGGGGGTTACCTCCTATGTGGTAGTTTGCGGGTACTCTGTTTTTTCCAAATGGGATTACTAAGCATTTTTTAGCATTTAGCTTGAGACCATGGCTTTGACACCATGCATCAATCTCATTACGGCCCTTCTGGAGGATATCCATGTCGGCCGGAGACTCTATTATAGCACCCAGTTTGCAGTCGTCCGCAAACTTGGTCAGCCACAGCCCTTCAGTGCTTGCCTGTACTTCTGAGAAGTATATGCCAAACAGGAGGGGCCCCAGGACAGAGCCCTGAGGCACACCGCTTGTTACTGGTCTGGATTTCGACATAGATCCTGCTACTCTTACTTTGTGGGATCTGTCTGAGAGCCAGTTTGTGATCCATCTTGTGACGTAAGGGTTTATGCCCAGGTTGGTGAGTTTATCAATAATACCTGAATGGGGAATGGTGTCAAATGCTTTAGCAAGGTCAAGGTAAGCCATGTGTACCTCCTTTCCCTTATCTATAGCCTGAGTAACTGTCTCAAAGAAGTCCACCAGGTTTAGGAGGCATGCTCTGCCCTTGACGAAGCCGAACTGTGGGGGGTCAAGGGTTTGGAGGTTCCCAATCTCTCCATTTATGAGTTCTATAATGATTCGCACCATTGCCTTACAGATCAGACTGGTCAGGCTTATTGGTCAGTTGTGGGCCCACCCTTGTGCAGCAGAACCACCGTTGCTGTGTGCCATTCTATGGGCACATATCCTGTCGAGAGGCTGAGAATGAACAGGGTATTCCAGATGTGGGGTTAATTCATTTCGGAGCTCCCGTATGACACAGCCCGGGACACCATCTGGTCCCAAGGAGGCAGTGTTTTTAGCTTTAGATAGAGCCTTATTAATCAACGTATCAGTAATAATTGGAGTTACACAATCCCCTGGAATAGTAATAGGCCCTGTAGGTGGTGAGGAGGGAGGAGAAATTTGCACTGAACCTATCAGCCAAGATGTTGGCAATGTCAGTGGGGTCAGTGTATTTTGTTCCATTTTGTACTAGATCAGAACAGACCTGAGCGTTGCCATTTAGGTTTTTGATGTAACCATAGAAGGCCTTATGGTTATCCTTGGCAACCTTCTTTTCGAAATTGGCTTTAGTTGACTTGATGAGGGCCCTCAATTTCTTACTAATGCTGATCAGGGATGATTTTTCTACTTGAGATTTGGCCTTTTTTTGTATAAGTCTCCTCCTTTTATTGTATAGTTTGCTTATGGCTGGGGTCCACCAGACTGGTTTCTTCTTGCTTGAGGAAGGAGTCTTGGTTTTATTTGGGATAGCATGGTCCATGCAATCCTGAAGATGTATATAAAGTGCCTTGGTGTAGGATTCTGCATCCTGGATATCATTATCCTTCTGCAAGGGAATAGTGAAGCTTTCCACTTCTGACGCAAGTAGTTTGAAGTTTGCTTTGGAAAGGTTTTTTACGATGGTTTCTTTGACTGGGGAGGTGGAGGGTGAGGACGTCCAGGGTTATCAGTTTGTGGTCTGACAACAATTACCCATATTTGTGATGTGGTAAATTTAGTTTGACTATGATGAAACCATATTTGTATGTTCTTCCCTCTGGTGGGAGAAGAGGAGTTAAGGCATTAGGCATTTATATATTATGAATGAAAACTATGGGGTTGGAGTTAGAACTTACACTGTTGAGTGAAAACAGAACAACAAAAAGAAAAAATGAAATACAGAACTTACTTAAAAATAAAACTGCAAACTGTAAGTTAAAAATTAAACTGCAAGCACAATAGAGCTTGCTTTTAAACAGATAAGTTGTAGCCAAGTTAAACAAATCTCAACCAGAAGCTAACAAATCTCTAATAACTAACTTTTTTATATAATTTTTTATATTTTCAGTGGAAAATGCATATCCCTTTTCCAGTATTTTTTCCAGTACACCACCCTTTTTTATTTCCACCAAGCTAACAACTTTTTTATTTGCTCCAGTATGTCTCTCCATTGACTTGTTTCACTTTTATACTCACCAAATGTCACTCCCAGAATCTTTACTTCCTTTTTCCTTTTGTACCTTTTTTTTTTAAAGTATTACAGTTATTTTTTACCTTTCCCAAATAGACCAGCTTTTTCTAACAGCTTTTCCATTTTTTTTTCAGCTTTTTTATCCATCCCTCAGCTTCACCTATCCATCCCTTGTGTTTTGTTATATGTAATGTAATACAGTGTAATAACATATAATTATTCCCTATCATCCTTCCCCTTCCTCATACATATTCATATACATATAGCATTATTATATATCCATAACAAAAAAAAAATAGATACTCATTCATTCTGTTTATCTCTTTCTCTAAAATCTTTTTTTTTTATCCCATTTTTTTCCAACTTATATTTATATATTTTCATTTTCATAACATTTCTTTTTCTACATTAATATTTTTTTTTCCATATCCATATGACTCTAAAATCTCATTGCTTGCTTGCTTGCTTCACTTTATCAAAAGCTTTAGCTTCATCACATGCTATCAGCCTTACATCTTTATTTTCTTTCAGTATCATCTCTACTACTTTCACTACAATTAACATTTCTTTCACCTCTCTTCCTTTTATACCATAGATCCCTTCTCTTATCATCTCATCCAACATTTTCTCTATCTTTGTTTGTAGTATTTTCATAAATATTTTATAATCAGTGTTCCCTAGTGTTATAAGCCTACATTTTTATATGTTTTCTTTCATCCTTTTTCCATAAAAATGTTATCACTCCACCGTGTCTTCTTCCATCATACCTTCCTCTATCCATTCATGAAATATTTTTAAAACAACTTCTCTTTTATCTTTATTCATATCCTTATAATCTCATAACTTATGCCATCTAAGCCTGGTGCTGATTTATTCTTACCTTCTTTAATCACCTTCCCTCTTTCATCTATTGTTATATCATTTTCTAAAAAAAAAAAAATCCTTCCTTTTCAGATATTCTTTTCACTTTCCATTCTTCTTACCCATCCATTTCTTCACTTTCATACATTTCCCTGAAGAGTGCTTCATTACCACTCCTCCAAAGAGTAGAGGTCCCTGGTGTTCTAGCCAAAGCCCCCCCACACACACACACACATACATACACACACACACACACACACACACACACACACACACACACACACACACACACACATACACACACACACATATATATATATATATATATATATATATTTATATATCAAAACCACTAACATTTCTGAGAATGCTGTCTCCAACCCCTATATTAGCAGCTCTCTTCCATCTTTCTGGCCCCACTTACTACCAGCTTGGCTAGCTTGCCTTAAAAGTCTCTGGTGGAAACATGCATCAACTCTTCCACCTTGGTGATCAATACCTTTGTGAAATCCTTCCATGTCCTTTTTAAGTCTCTGCTCTGATACCAGTTTCATTGTCATCCACTGTCTACTGTCTTCCTTGCACTGTATATTAGCTTTTTGGAGATTCAGTTTGTCATCATCAACCCCATATTCTTCCCCCATCACTGTCTCTCACCTCCTTCGTATCCTGTCCTGAGTCTCTATCACCTCCTCTCTACAAACCTTTCTCCTCCACTTCTTCTACTCTAAGCAAGTCTCACTGTCCATGCTTGCTGCCTCAGTCTCTGTGAATTAGTTAATCCTTTATCCAGGCCTCTTTGTACAAGCCCTTTCCACTGCTATGCCCACTACATTTGTCTGACCCTCCAATCTGGCTGAGTTCCCCACTCCCTCTTTGTTGACTTTTACTGCATGACAGCCTGTCTACATCATTTCCTGTCTCTGCTTTCTGCACCTGCCCCCTTTTCTTCACTTCCTTATCCTTTTTTTCCCTTTTATGGTTATATCTCCCACAATCCCCTTCACCTTAGTTTCTTCCATTCCACTTGCCTGTACTCCTGACAACGTCTGCCATGTCCCCTTGTTCTTTGCCTCCTCCCATCCTATTCCACCCCTTCCTGTTTTCTCCTCTCCAGTCCCACTCTGATACTTCTCACTTTACTAGCTACTTCAATACCACCACTACCTGCTACGGTCTCCTCTTTAGCTCTGCCATTCCATACATGTAAATTATATAAATTCCATATTCTTTGCCTCCTCAAAGTTCCCAAAGTCAAAATGTAGTCCCCACATGCTGAGTGCATCTCTCTATCTCCTACCTCATTCTTTTAGCTTTGCCTATGCTATTACTTTTGTACTCCCATTTTAAATACATTGTTTTATTTTTCTATTACATTTTAATTGCATAGATATATATTCTAGCAACTAGCTGCATCATTTTGCCACAAGTCTATCTCAATGTAACCTTTTAAATAAAGTCTAGTCAAGTGCCAGTCCAACAGGTAGTTGTAAACAGCAAAGCAATGATGACCACTTAGTTTGCCTCACACAGTGATATTTAATTATACAGCAAAATCTCAAATCACAAGCTAATTTACAGGTATTTAAGAAGAAGTCACTTCACACCTAATTCTTTGAGGATAACAAACCCTCACAGACATCTTTTTCTTTTTTTGCTTCAAGTCTCTCTTGTCGAGTTTGGGAAGTTTCTATTATGAGCAATGAAAAGCTGTTTGATATTAACAACACTAACTTGATCACAAATGCCTATAAGCTCCCCATTACCTACAAAGTAACAAGACTGCTTGAAAACATTTTTTTCTGTAGGGAGGCAAGCTCTTCTACACCCCCATGTGACAGGCAAACCCACAGACACCTCCCAAACTTATATATACCA
This sequence comes from Protopterus annectens, assembly GCF_019279795.1. NCBI lineage: Eukaryota > Metazoa > Chordata > Ceratodontiformes > Protopteridae > Protopterus > Protopterus annectens. Next base: position 624,476,652 of record NC_056751.1, on the reverse strand, counting down.
CCTCCATAGTTGCACAGCATTGGAGAAGGGACAACCTGCAATCATTGGTTTCCATCTAATATGAGTAAGAAAATGGTTTTGAGTTACTGTGTATTAATGAGAAACAGCGAAGCCACATAGGAATGGAAAAATAAAAAATTTTTAAAAAAATGAGACAAAATCATAGTAAATATTAAATGAAAGACAAATATGTACAGCTTGACATTTTATAAATAAATATTTATTTATTTTATAAATAAATATTTTATAAATTTTATATTTATTTTATAAATGTACTCTATATTTACAATGTAATCACCACAAAAGTTAGACTTATTTAAAATACTTGTATAAAACATAGATTTAAATAATATGCTCTATAATATGCTTCTAAATGTTCCATATTGACTATGAAGTTATCTACAAATCCATAAAACCTGCAAGTCTAAGTCACTGAATAGTAAAATTTCTACAAAACCTTAGAATCTGAATCAAAAGCTAACAGCTGTAAACACAAATAAGTCCACAGAGAGAAAACCAGCACATTTGTAACATGTTACTGCTTCAGCAGTTAAACTGCAAACTAAGACATGTAAAATAATGTGCCTTAGAATATATGTTTAAATACATATGAGTAATCATCCAGGAATAAAATTAATAAAATTTGAAAAACGTCTGCAGAGCTAATCCCCTTCTGGAATCAGATGACCTACAAAACACCACAGTGCAAACTAAAGACTGACAATTTCCAGCATCTGTAAACCAGCACCAAATCAATAAATGTAAACTGTAAAGAAACCAAACTCTTAACACATAATTAATTCAAAACTGAAGTCAGCCAAAGTAGGTCCACTAAACCACGTCCACAGCTATATGTGCTCGTGCCGTTGAAATGCTGAATACGTGTTTAATATAGAGGCCCACTCTTTTCCTACACTTGTTTAATGTCGTAGCACAATATCTCACACGCTCAGTAAGGCCTGCTAACACGGTTCTTATCCATAATAGTAAGATACAGGCTCAGATTAACAACCTGGTTCCGTGCTGCGCCTAGCCCTACTAGCTCCAAAGCCAAAGCATACAACATTGAGTGTAATTCTTTCCACCAAGCCCTTGTAATTTCTGTGATGGGGTTCTGAAGATGGAAGGACATGCCCACTATAACAGTTATCTATCTGAGGATATCTCTTCTCTGAGCATCATCTGAAATGGAGCTGCTAAGCTTAGCTCTGACTTTGAGTATTATGAACAATGGTCTTCTACAATACGTTGTGTTGGTCTCTATCACTCATGGGTAATCTTAATAATGGAATATTCTGCTGCTATTGTATGTTAAGCATTCTTGTTCCTATGAAGTAGATTATAAGAGTACAAAAATTAACTGTGAAATTCTTAGAGGGGAAAGTACAGTTGTGTACACTTCCCATAAATGTAGATGTTTGAGTGTATTCACTGTTGCAGTCATTACAATTGGGTTGTCCTGCTGGCAGGCTACCCTCAGTCGGCCTGAATTCCAAAGTCTAGGTCCAGCGTTGGTTGCTGTCACCTCTTCCCTGACGTCAGTGCGCCAGGCATATAAAAGATGCAGCCGATGCCATTTTCTTCAGTTTTTCTTGCCCCAGATGTCAGGTGCCCCCAAAAGGGTAGGCTATAAAAATATGTCAATAAAACATGCATGCACCAAAGTATATATTTTGCCTTCATCTACAAGCAAATACACCACATAGGTTGTATAGAATAGAGAAGTACAGATAAGTCCCAGCAAGGAAATGGGGGATGGCGGGTGGGTAACCTGGACTGCAACAGTGAATACACTTGAACGTTCATCTACATTTATGGTAAGTGTACACAACTGTACTATGTTTTTCGTGTTTCACTGTTGCAGTCATTACAATTAGGTTGAATCCCAAAGCTAAGGTTGGGAGGCTGGAGCTAAATAGCATTAGCAGCAGCTATTAGGCCCTGCAGAACTGCAGTGGCAAAGCCTGCCCTGGATTTAGAGTAGAGTGGTAAGTGATAGTGCTTTGTGAAGGTGTGCACTGAACTCCAAGTAGCAGCCTCTAAAATGTCTTTGGTTGGTACTCCACTGAGGAAAGCTGCTGAAGTGGCTGCTGCTCTGGTTGAATGTGGCCTAATGCCCTTAGGTACTGGCTTGCCATGTTGTGAATTGCAGAAGCGAATGCAGTGGCCTATCCACTTTGAAATAGTCTGCTTTGAGAAAGCCTTTCCTTGTGATCCTGTAGCATATGCCACTAGTAGTTGCTCTGTCTTTCTGAAAGCTTTGGTCCTGTTCAAATAGAAATGTAGCTGTCTGTGTATGTCCAAAGAATGCAGAATTCTCTCCCCCTTATTCTGTGGGTTTGGATAAAAGGTAGGCAAATGAATAGTTTGGTTAAGGGCCACACTGGACACTACCTTAGGCATAAATGTCGGGTTTGTCCTCAGAGAAACCCTGTCTGGATAAAAAATGATAAAAGGTTCAATGGCCATGAGTGCCTGTAGCTCTGAGACTCATCTTGCAGAAGTTATTGCTAGGAGCAGAGCTGTTTTCCAAGATAAAAACTTTATATCAGCTGTAGCGGCTGGCTCAAAAGGAAGCAGGGTGAATTTTTCCAAGACATAATTGAGGTCCCATGCAGGTATTGGTGATCTCCTTGGAGGCCTTAAAGTTTTGGCCCCTCTGAGGTACTATCTTAATAAAGGATGAGAAAAGATTGGTGGCTCTGTATTGTAATGAGCTGAAATGGCAGAGGCATGAATTTTTATAGATGAAAAGGATAGGCCTTTGTCCAGCATCTCAGTCAAGTATTGCAAAATCTGAGGAATATTTGGTACAGATGTGTGAATTCCTTGTGCCTGGTTCCAAGCACAGAATCTCTTCCATTTTCCAGCATAGGATTTTCTAGTACTAAGCCTCCTGGCCACCAAAATGACATCCATCACCGCTTTAGTGAGAGGTGTGTTTTGTATGACTACATTATTCACCATGCTGCCAGATTTAAGGTCTTGAGTTGGCTGTGCAGGATCTGATTGTTCTGTTGGGACAGTAGATGAGGTACTTGAGGTAAGGTCCAGGCTGGGCATTGAGACAAGTTCCTTAGGATTGGATACTAGTACTGGTGTGGCCCGTCTGGGGCTATCAGTATCATTTTTGGCTTCTCCTGTCTGACCTTTAGGAGTACCTTGGGGAGGAGAGGCAGAGAAGGAAAGGCATATACTGTTAAGTTTTTCCAGCTGAAAGATAGAGCATCCGCTTTCCATGCTTGGCTGTGATAAGTCCTTGTGCAGAATCTCTTTAGTTGGAAGTTGTGAGGTGAGGCAAAAAGATCTATGTCCGGGCATCCCCATTCCTTGTTACTATGCTGAAGACTTGTGGATCCAGTTTCCACTCGTGGGGATCCATGAGGTTTCTGCTTAGTTCATCTGCCAGAGTATTTATCTTTCCTGGCAGGAATTGTGCCTGCAGATGTACTTGGTAAGTCAATGCTGTGTCCCACAAAGTCATGGCTAGTCTGCAAAGGGGGTAAGAATGAGTGCCTCCCTGCTTGTTTATATACCACATGACCATGGTATTGTCTGTCTATCAGTAGTTGTCCCAGATGAAGTAGGTCCTTGAAGGCTGTCAGGGCATTTTGAACAGCTAGCATATCTTTTTGATTGATATGTAGATGTATTTGGTTTGTGGACCATGTGCCTTGAATACATCTTCCTGCCATGTGGGCTCCCCAGGCATAATCCGATGCATCCGTTGTTAATGTCTGTGTGGCAGGGGGTAGAGTGAATGGCTGTCCCTTGTGGTGACAGGCCTTCGCCCACCATCGAAACACCTGTTGCAGGCAGGGAATGAGAGTAACTATTGTTTCCAGGCTGTGGCAATGTTGAGTCCAAACACTTTTTAGGTACCACTGAAGTTTCCTCATATGCAGTGTTGCATATGGAATTAGTAGAATGCTGGATGCCATGAAGTTCAAAGCCTGCAGAATTTTTCTTGCAGATAACTGGGCTTTTGTTGCCAACAGTTTGAAATAGGTAGTCAGTTGCCTTTGTTTGTCTGTCGTGAGATAAGCCATCTGGGCAGTTGTATTTAAGCTTGCACCCAGGAATATTATCTCTTGAGAGGGTACTAGTTTTGATTTCTGTTTGTTGACTGTGTACCCTAGGCATGGTAGTAATCTCTTTACAAATGCCAGATGCTGTAGTAGAATGTCCTTGTTCTCTGCTTGAATGAGGCAGTCATCCAAGTAAGGATATATTTGTATTCCTCTTTGTCTGCAGTATGCAATTACTGGTGCCAGGCACTTTGTGAAGACCCCAGGTACAGTAGATAAGCCAAAGGGCAGTGCAGAGAATTGGTAGTGCATTGAGCCAGCTTTGAATCTGAGGTATCCTCTGCATGTTTGTCTGATTGGGACATGCAGGTATGCCTCTTTTAAATCTAAAGTCACAAGCCAAGCCTTCTTGCCCAACATGGGCAGAAGCTGCTGTAGAGTCAACATTTTGAATTTTGGAATATCCAGATATGTGTTTAGAATAGATAGGTCCAGTATTGGTCTCCAGGCTTTGTCCTTTCTGGGTACCAAGAACAGTCTGGAATAGAATCCTTGTCCCTGTTCTTGCTCTGGTACTTGTTGAATGGCCCTCATGTCCATGAGGGATGAGGCTTGTTTTTGTGCCTCTGCCCACTGATGTTTTGGCAGGTCTGGCCAACCGTTTGACCTTGGCAGGGTATGGAAGTGAAACTTGTAGCCTTGTGACACTATGTTTAACACCCATTTGTCCTGGGTTATTATGTGCCAATTTTGAGAAAAATGTGCTAGTTTTCCCCCTAAAGGTGCTGCCAGAAGATAAGTGCTTGGCGCAGGCAGGGGGAAGTCATTGGGACTGCTTCCTGTATGGCTGTGATTTGTCTTCTCCAGTTTTGGAGGTAGTAGCACCTCATTGTTTAGACCTGTAAGAACCTTGGGGCTGGGATCTGCCTCTAGGGCATCTGTATCTGCCCCTTTGTGGCCTGTCTGACACTGGAAAGGACCAATTCTTTGTAGGCCAGTTTCTACTAAATCTGGGAGGCTGTACCTGCAAGAAATCCTTGACTGTTTGCATAGATTTAGCTTTGTCCTCCATTTTCTTCAACACCTCTTCTTCTTTAACACCAAACAAAGTATCATGCTGTAATGGAGCATCTAATAGTTTTGCTTTAACAAGATCAGGCAAATTCTGTTCTTTTAACCAAGCATGCCTCCTAATGACAGAACCTGTAACAGCGGCCTTGCAGGAGGCATCCAGAGAATCAAAACCACATTGCAAAGTATGTTTCCCCATTTGTTCAGCTGCATGCAATAAATCCTGCATTTCTTTGTTTTCTGCACATTCTGAATTTGTTAACATTTTCTGTTTAAGCAGTGACATAAGATATTGCTGATAATTAAGCATATGAAATTGGCAATTTAAAGCTTTTACAGCCAAGGTAGCAGAAGTATAAATCTTTTTACCCCATCTGTCCAGGGCCCTAGAATCCCTATCAGAGGGGATAGGGTTTTTTGCAGTGGAAGCCTTGACCCCTTTGGGACCCTGAGAGATGGTTTCTGGGTCAGCAGCAGGGTTTTTATAAAGAAATTTATGAGAGTCAGGAACCCTGTAGTATCTGTCTGGCTTAACAGGGGCTGGTGGCAAAGAGTCTGGAGACTACAATCTACAATGTCTAAAACAGGTGGGATAGCAAGGGGCCTGTGCTGAGGCAATAAAATGAAGTCTCTGAGCCTTTTCTTGGATTCTGAGTAATCTTGGCTCTCCCAGTGGAAATGCTCCCTCATATTATGCAGTGTCTCCCCAAAAGAATAATCCTCAGTAGGAGAGGCTGAAGGGATAGATTCTTCAGTATCAGAATCCTCATAGGGAGGAATGGAATATTCCTGTTCAGAGGAGGAATCAGAGGAAATGGAAACCTGGTCTGAAGATTCGTATTCTATCTCTTGCCTAGGCCTCTTATCAGGAGGGGGATGGAAACCCCTGATCAAAGTAATTAGGTCTTCGGCCATTTTAATCATCTGTTTTTTAGGCATGGTGGCCTGTCCAGGAGGATGCTGTACTTAGAGCTGCTTTAGTCTTTGCCTTTGAAGCTGAAGTAGGTTTCAAATATAACTGTGTAGGCCTGAAAACACCCTCAGAAGCTGATGCCTGCTCAGCGGCTCCGGACCCATCTGAGAGAATAGTTTCCAAGAGTCCAATACCTTGAGTTTCCAGCGGCCTAGTCGGCTCCACATGGGAGTCGGAAGTGGCCTGTGGCTCTGAGGTAGCAGGCGTCAGGGGCTGCGAAAGCACCTCACTGAGAACCAACAAACTGGCGATAGGCCTAGCAAAAGCCTCGTCGTCGGTTTTGGATCTCGGATGCCTGTCCTTTTCTTTTTCTTTGCGCTTTTTATTAACTCTGGTAGTCAACTGTTCTGATGGCATTATATAATTAAATCTTCTGCCAAAGTAATGGAATGCAAAATTGTACCGACGCTTAATAGTGCGTTTGTTAAATCTAGCACAAAACCAACAACTAGCAACATTGTGGTCAGGGCCTAGGCAAGGAATACAGTAAGAATGAAAATCCTTATGAGGTATTTGCTTCCCACAAGAAATACAATTATTAACTTTTTCTGACATCGGTCTGGAGCAAGAAAAAAGTTCCCCCAACGGGGTACTTAGCTTTAATGAAGACTTCGGATCTGAAATTCGAATTTGAAAATCTCAGGAGTCGGCCGACCGGCACTTGCGAACTGCTTTTGCTTCAGGCACCACGCGGCAAGAAAGACTGAAGAAAATGGCGTCAGCTGCATCTTTTACACCCCTGGTGCACTGACGTCAGAGAAGAGGCGACAGCAACAGACGCCGGACCTAGACTTTGGAATTCAGGTCGACTGAGGGTAGCCTGCCAGCAGGATAACCCAATTGTAATGACTGCAACAGTGAAACACGAAGAACATCGTATATTAAAGTACTGCAGACTGAATATTTCTAAAACCATGTGTTAACTAAAGCCACATTTTATTTACTTACTGAGTGATTGACTGATTGATTTATAATTAATTAATGAGGTACTAGAACTTGTCCAAGGACTTTTTTCAGGCACAAAGGCAGAATACACAACATTAACGCAGTAAACACTTTCAGATAAAAGGTTACAGTGATACATGTTATACTGAAATAATTACGATACACGTCAATGAAAAAAATTACCACTTTAAATACAGTTCACTGAGTTTAGAGCTCAGATATATGGGAGGCATAATCCATTACACAATGATCACTTCTACTATGTCTTTCCAGGTTGATAATATTCTTGCCTGTATTTGGGACTCAGGTGCTGAAAATTCCTATGAGATACACTCTTTTTCAGTCAGGCAGAACAAGAACTTTTACCTACGGCCAACTAATCTTTAGGCAGCACATATTAGAGTTATAGAGCTGACCCTAAAGCCTGAAACTCACCTATGGGCACCTCATTTAGCATCCTCCATGTGAGATTAGAATCACATTTCTTAAAACTCCTAGTCAAGAATTAGGCAAAAGAACTTGTTAATACACACAATTACTCTTTCCAAAGGCCAAGGCAGTGGCAGATTTGACAGCTGGAGATAATGCCCTTATAAATTCAAGAATTCAAGTCACACTCCCTAAGGACTCTGGCTCTTATGCTTATCGGATTCATTATATAATTACTTGTTTGGACCCTGTCATACAGGACTAGTCCTTACCTTCAGCTTAAGAATTTTGGACTGGTAGCAGGAAAACATGGTTCCAAACATAAAGTTTCAGACCTGCTGGAATTATATTATATAGTTACTTATGCAAAAATATGGGGTTAGAGGTAAGCTTACTCCTATAATTCCTGGTCATTCCTAGGCTTAGAGCAATCAGCTAAAGTTGTAAAATACATACTATACCTGACATAACTGACCACCCAGGACCAGAATTTTATTTATATTTATTCTTTTAATTTACAGGTGGGTGTAGTGGATCACAAGGGTCATTTGTGAATGCAAAAAAAAAAAAATCATAGTGCAGTAAATAAATTGCAGTACATGAATAATATTTTAAGTACAATGTGCATAAGTAGGTTACCATAAACATTCCTTGCATTACAATTCACCTGACTTCTTCTGAGATTTGGCCAACAGAATGCCAATTATTGGGAAATATTTTTGCATTATTCAAATAAAGCTTTATAGGGACATGTAATAAGAAGTAGATTCCTAGATGGACTTAGATGAAGCCGTTGACTCTGCCTACATACAGGTTATAGAATTTAGCTGTTGCTAATTTTAAAATCAAAAGGTTATATCATGCTAAGAGGCTTAATACATAGCAGAGAGACACAGGACTTATGCTCTGTCCTCAATGATGCATGTAGTCCAAGTGAAATCTCTAGAAGAGCTCTGTTCTACATGGCATTTAGATCACTGTACCTAGCTCATTAATATTAAACATATAACATCCCATATGTTTCACTTTTAGATCTTATTCTTGGTGAAATTATCATCACATTTCAGTAAACCATCTAAATCACAGACTTTTGAAGTATTCCCCAGGCTGATCATATAATTCGGCAGTTCTGTCCCAGGCAGAGTTTATGACATTAAAATCTCATATTATGAAAATATTGCAAGAAAGACCAAACCAAGCTGCAGACTTTTCTATGTAATATCTTAAAGCTCCTGTAGCGGACGCTCATGGGATATATGCAAATGGCTGTTTAAGAACTTCCCAGGGTTTCAGCTATATAGCTTCTGGCTAACCATTATTTTATTTTTTTTTTACAGCTAGTGGTGTTCACCTTTATTGGCTTGAATGTAATAATAAAAACTTAAAAAGTAAAAAATAAAAAGTCATGAGTACGCAGAAGCCATGTTGATGAAACTACGGCACACCTCTCACCCTTTTAGAGCAAGAAATCTGAGCAAAGCTTAAAATAATTTGGGGCCAAAGGCCCAAACATACTCACAGATTTAAAATATTGCTCTTATAAACTTAGAAAGTTGCTAGAACAACAGGTTTTGTGTTAGCATGTATTTTCTGAAGGATATGAAGTCTCAAACTCAAATGTATGTCATTGTTTAGTGACTTGAATCCTCAGTAATTTACCATAAAACCACAACTTTTATGAAAACAGATCAAAAATATGGGACAGAAATCTAGACAATTGAGATGTATGAACTACAGTATATCAGTATATGCATGTGTAGCGTCTGAGATGAGAATAGAAACGTCCATGCTATCCTCAGGAACTTCAGCTGGGATAAAATCAGACTGTTGGTTGCTGGATTTCAGACCCAAGTAACTGACATGCTTTCCTTGGCCTCTCTTCTATTTTGTTGTCTTGATTCTCAAAGCTGCCCAGCAACAGTGAGCTGCTAATATTAGGGTATGTTGCACAAACTTGAATGGATGCAAATTTCCCTGGACCTGATATTCACTTAGCTCTCTGGAAAAGTTTCTTACAGGTTAATGAATCCTTTATCTTCTTCACTGCATCATTTGGGATTGCAGCTTGTTGAGTATCTTCGAGGAACTGCAGACACAGGTTATACGTATTATAAAAAACACCAAACTCCACAACTCACAAACTCATTGTTTACTGAATAAAAGTACCCATGTAAATCAGTTAAGTGCTTTCGTCTATATGTAAGACTTTATCAGAATCTATCATATATCTCATCCTGCCTGCTTTTAAACATGCCCTTTTAAAATCACTTGTCAATTAACCAATCACAATACATTTTGCAACCTCATACATTGTAACACAGAAATACTTATAAAATCAATAACAGTTTGCTAAATTAACATTTTACAAGCTTGCAACTTTAAAATGCTACTTATACTAATGTTCATTTAATCCTGGAAACACTTCTGCTTTCAATTTTAACTACCACTTCAACTCCATTATTTCTACTTTATTTTCCCAATAATAGTTCATTTGATCAATATTGATTTAATCAACCACAAAATATACAGACTTCCTGTAGTTAGAGCAAATTTTCATATCTGCACCACTCCCATATTAACTGGCTTGTAGCAGTGTGGCTCAAGAGACATACCCCCTGCCCACTGCATACTATTTTGTGGACACAGATAAGAAATTTCTGCCCATATTTTTGGTTACAGTGGTGAGGATATTGTATTCTGGACTTGTATAGTCTGCAAAACAGCTGCCACCAGCAAGTGCATGTACTCTGTTAGCTACGAGATAAACATAAAGCAGTGAATCTTGCACAGCAGTTATTTTACTTTTGGTCAGAACTGTTAGGAAAAAGGTAACACAAGTTCTTTGGAGTTTATGAAAATGTCATTGTCACAGCTGATGAAAAAGCAAAGGTAAGGCTGAATGCCAGCATGGCCAAGAATGTCACAATGATATCTGGTGATTCTGTTCTTTGCACTTTAATGTAACACTCCTGGACTGTATTTGCATGAAGCTTTCTCCATCATTTGGAATGATGCTACAGGCTGGCGATTCTCTTCTTTGCACTTGTGTCCACCATTTTGCAACCCTATTTTCCTCTGGTGATCTTTTACTATTAATCCTATATAAATACACGAATCACTTTTATTTGTAGAAAAATGCAAACCTGGGATCTGGGTAACATTTACTCTTTTCTTTTCCGGTACTGTACAAACCTGATTCTCCAAAGCATGCAAAAATCTAACCCAAAACAGAACTTAATATCTTGTTTTTCTATGACAGAAGAAATCACTTCATGCATGTATTATTTACTTAATGTTATTTATTATTAGGTGCAAGTATTTATGTGTCCTTTTCATATTGTTGTTATGGTTAACAATACAGAGGCATGCTTTTATGAAATCATAATTATATATCTTCCAAGTCTAATCAGAAAATAAGATTTGTGCACATTCATACAAGAATGCTACTGCCAGCTAATACACACATTACATGCATAGCTTGGAATCAGAATGCTGATGTTTCTTACCAAGAGATTAAAAGCCAGTTTTATTTTTTGAATAGTATCAATAAACTCAGCTTCTGATGGCGGTTTTGCTCTTAGAGTCAGCATGCCCTCTAAAGAAACAAAAACAAAAGTTAGAGTTATGCACTTTTCTAGTCAAAAGGCAAACAGTTTAGTATACAAAAATGTTACATCCTTTGAGCATCTGGCAAATTTCTCCAAATCACTTAGTTCATGTTTAAGCTAGACAGCAACTATTAGATTCATAATTATTATAACTGCTAAGCAGTAATAAAATGCACACAATGCAACAAAGCTTTGCATTAAGAAGCATGCAAGCAAACTTTCTGTTGTTAAAAATGTTATTGGTGTGTGTGTGTGTGTGTGTGTGTGTGTGTGTGTGTGTGTGTGTGCACATTACTTTCCAGCAGTTTTGTGAAGTGACACAGTTAATCATTTCTCTCTTACAATCTAAAAATTATAGGTCTTAGAATTTCTCAAAACATCACAAACTATAACTATGCACAATACATATGGCTATAATGCATATATTAAGACATATCAGTGGTGGCAGAAAATGTCTTGGCAAGCAACTGCTCTTTAAATGCTGCCAAACATACACAAACACACACACACCTTTGCAGTACTAACATTTTACTGCTATAGACAGTGTACATTTTTAGTGATTCACATCTTAAATACAGTGGTAGAAATTTTCTTTTGCTCTACTGCACTATTCCATTCCCAGTAAAAGCTGTAGAGAAGCACACATGGCTGCTCTGTATTAGCCCCACCCCTGGGCTGCATTTACATAAAGCTTTCTTCAGCATTTGGAGTGGTGCTACAGGCTGGCTCCTTCTTATCACAGTAGTGTGACAGTCGTCTTTGAATCAGTCCTAATACCTCACTAACCAATCATGTAGCACGCTATGTGTTTCTGAATCTTAGAGAAAAATCTTAATAAGAAATTAAACCAAAATCTGTTTTTATTTTTTTTTACTTTATGCAGTTGTCTTGTTTTGCAGCTGCTTATCACCCTCTTAGTACAGACATATAGAACATTAGAATACCATTACTATTTGGGTGTTCATTCAAGAGTCTATAATGCTAATCCAAAAATTGTGCAATCAATGGAACAAAGTGTTAAACTTGCTTTTACACCCAAACATGTGTGTGTGTGTGTGTGTGTGTGTGTGTGTGTGTGTGTGTGTGTGTGTGTGTGTGTGTGTGTGTGTGTGTGTGTGTTTTATGGGAGGTCTGCATCTTCACACCCTGCTACTTTTAATTTCAACTCAGAAATTGCTTAATTCAGTGAAGAGGGATCAGTTAGTGATACAATATTTATAGACTTAGGTATTTGCTTGTAACTGTAGTTAAATTCTTGCATTTCTGAAAATTACATACATAGTTCTCGAACACAGGTCCATAGGTACTTGCTAGGCTACTGATCTGTGAGAATCTTAAGAAGCCTAGCTCTGTATTCCTGTAGCAATTATTATACCTTCTATTTTGCAATATGAATTTCCAAAGATGGGCTGAACAAGTTTGGGTAACTGTGTGTCTCCCATATCTATGACGGCCACTGATGCTAAGCCAGGGTTAAATTTGAGGTTACCCGTCCATTTTTTCTAGTTACATTTGAATAGAGTTAGAAAAGTACTCTGATTTATGTAGAGGGGAAGATGATGTCACAGAAGTGGTATTTTCTGTGATACATACCTATCCCTCCAACATGATCTGGTAATCTTACAAAAGAGATTTAAGCCCTTTGAGTGGCCATTGTTGGTACCACTGGACTTCTGAATATGTAATAAGTCTGACAGAACAGGACCTCTTGAGACTATTACACAAGGCAGAGCTCATCTTTCAGTATGCTGTATGATACTGAGAAGAGGGAACAGGCTTTCAGATGGTCCGTGTATTTTTTATGATTTAGGCCCTTGTATTTTTTAGTGAGGAAGCATTGTGGTTGTTCTAGCTGTAACAAGTGTTTGGACAGGTACCTACAAAAAAAAGACATTATACTCAATGATTGGCCTAATGAATGCTGAGTACAGAGGAATATTACATGTCTGGATCTGGATATTAAACCCTTAGATATAAGCCATGCAATGAAAAAGGGCTTCCTTACAATTGCAAATATATGGTGATCAAGGGACAGTTTACTGTTAACACAGGTACCCAGCTCTCTAACAATGACTTCAGTTTTCAGGGGGGTGTTGTTAATGTGATAGTTACAAAGGGAGTCAAGCTTGCTGCAGGAAAAGGTTATATAGTTCTTGGCATTTAACTTCAGTCTATGGTTTTGGCACCTGGGAACTCTACTACTTGAAGTACCTTACTTCGAATACCACCCCAGTGACCTGAATACAGGACGGCACTTGATGTCAGTAAAAATACAAACCAATCCATGAAATGTGACAACTTTATTTCTCTGTGAATCCAGCTTCTATGGAATAAACTCCCCTGAATTAAAGTTAGTCCATCAATTCAAACATTCAAAAAATGAACGGGGTGACTAGCTGAGCACACAGAAATTCTTCTGTGGGATCCAGGGCATCAAGATCCTCGATGGATAGGAAGTCTTAAGCTTGTTCACCAAACCTATGAATCTCCATTCTCCTGTTGTCTTTCTCTCTCTGATGCCTAGAAGGAGCTCTTCCTCTTGTTATGTTTTTTCTTCTCCTTGTTTTATCCATAGTTTTCACAAGCAATACACTATTTTACAAAATGCAGACACATACAAGTGTTTTTTTTTTTTTTTTTGGCCCTAACCCGACTTATGATCATCAAACCTCCACCCCCCCCCCCCAACAATACACCACAGACTCAGTTTTTCTGTCAGAGATAAGAGCCTATGACTCATTTGCTCCCCTCAAAGCAGGAGATGAATAATAGCGGTGATGCCATCATCTGCAGTGGGGAATGGGATTTCCTCTCAGCCTTAACATTTCCAAACACATGCCTCAAGTTGCCTAAGGGGTTGGCATGTGATGAGTCTTTACAACAGCATGTCACATGCTCCTATTAGTGACACAACCACTGGAAGGCTCTGTCTACCTTGTAGGAAAGTGCAACAGTAGGATCTCTAGTCTTCATTGAGGATCAATAACTAAGTCTCAGACCATAACTAAATCATCTGGCGCCCTGTGCTGTTCCACCGTACACTGAGCTTCAGCTGTAACTGCAAAGTCTGCACCCCGGACATGCCCTCTAAATCCAACCCCCAGAAACTGCCATGCTTGTTTGCCTCACCACTTCTCCAGTGCTTAGCTATTTGAATCCAGGATGTCTGGTTGGTAGCCAGGGTTTTTTCATTCAATTCTACTACGCTAAATGGGCACACAAGTGTTTAGAATAAACACAACATTTTTTTAATTCAGCAACAGTCTTTAATGAAAGAATGTTATACGAACACATTAGAGACCATTTATTTATTATTTATATTTATTTACATTTGTTTACCGGGAAAGTCCGATATTAAGAAGGTTGATGATAGGAATGCATTAGCTGCACATTACAAATTGTATTTGGAACATAAAGTGCTCATTTTCAGGTATTAGAGTTCTATAAAACTAATTGGGGTGGTACTTTAAAAAAAAATCATCTTTTGCAAGTGGAAAGACAATGACAATTGCATCTTGGTGCAAGTACAGGGATGGCCCTGAATGACAAAATAAGTGCAGAGTCAAGTTTAAAAATAACATAAAATTTAACATATAGGCACTTTTTTCATGTTTAGGAATATGTACTTTAAAGTCCTGAGACCGGGAAATAAATTAAATTATTTTTCCTCTTTTGTTGTTAATTTGTTAGAACTTGTCATGTGACACTTGGAGGAAGTTTTAAATTGTGTACAACATATATATGCTGTATTTGAACCTGAGGAAGTGTTAAATGTTTTTTAAATAAATAATTTTCTTAGTTTGTTGGTGTGGTGTGATCTTTGTTAGTAAACATACTTATTCAGAGTTCAGATAATACAAGAGACATGTTTGATTGCAGAATGAGAATTTTTTTCGTGTAGCAACAATCTGCACTTTATTTTTCACTCTTCTTCTTCCCTTCACACTCTGTAAATGTGCAACAGCTGATCCTTGCCCTCTTTCATAGGCCAACTTGGTGGCTGCCTAGGACACCGCTGTAGTAGGGGTGCTTTTCCAGTATTTATTTGGTGTAGGTAGACCAGGATGGGGGCCCTGGGTGGTGTGGTGGGGGGTGCCATGGAGGGCTTTTGCCTTGGACACCAGTTGACCTAAGGCCGCTCCTTGCCCTCTTTCATCTCCAGGATCAGTTTCTGACTGCATTTTAAACCAAGATTTCCCTTGAAATAAGTCAAGCATCATGTAAAAAAAAAATTCTACTTTATTGAGGCCCACAGCATGTTGGGTCAAAATTAAATTAATACTTAGGTTATCACAAATGGCTGTCTGTTACACAGTTCCATGTTATTTCAGGTACATGGATGACACGAAATATAACAGCTTTTTTTTTAACACAGGATTGCGTTTCTTTTTTTTTTAATGCATCTTTTTTGATTTATCCCTTGTGACACAGGCAATTTTACATTTATACAAATTGTATTAACAAATTAGTATTAATAAACATTACACTTCAAATATATTGCTGTATATCATATAACCTAAGCAGCATTACAAAAATTATTAAAATCCTGCCCTCTGTTTTTTTAAACAAAAAACATCTTTATTAAACCCTCACTTACAACACAAGCAATCATACATTTACATAAAGGAAAACAAACCACACCCACACAATCCTAGTTACAAGCATTTTACATCACAAACCATACTGACACACTCCCAGTTGCAAACATTATACATCACATATAATCTACCCAATCATTTTCAGTCAAACATTACATAGTTCATTTCAGTCCTGCCTTCCCTTAAACTTCATTCCTCTCCTGTATGTATTCTTCCCACATTTCCCATTTTTTCCTATGTAGTTTTGCTCCTACCCTTTTCTAAAGATGTCAGTTCCAGTTGCTTTATCTCTGTTATTATATTCACTACTTCTGATATAGTTGATTTAGATTTTGATTTCCATTTTCTAGTAACTGATTTTTTGGCATCCCACAGCTTGACCTTTAGCAAAAGAGGTGTGAACAAGACTGAACTAAACTTCAAATAAGCAAACTGTTCATAGTACCCTGTGTGTCGATATCTATCTATCCTTCTATCTATATGTATGTGTAGGTGTGGATATATACATACATACATATATATATATATACACACACACACACACACACACACTGTTTTCATAGGTTTAGATAAGTACTAGACCATCTGCCCTTGTGGGGCATTTTAAGCCTAGCCAATTTCCTTTCAATGGTGGGAATTGAACCCTGTATTGTGTCTGTGTGTGTGTGTGTGTGTGTGTGTGTGTGTGTGTGTGTGTGTGTGTGTGTGTGTGTGTGTGTGAGGTGAACACCTTAACCATTAGTGGACTCAGTGGACTGTGACGGGCATCCACACAAGCTTCCCCAGTCATCTCAACTGACTTTTCCCACCATGGAGAAGTTGTAGCTGTATTTGAAGATAAGTTTAGACTGCCAAGCTCTTCACTGTGTTATAGCCAGTAAGTCCAGCTACCCTTTGAAGCAACCTCATAAAGCCTACAAACGAGGCCTGTGACCATAGATGAGGATAGGGACATACAGTGACTGAAAGCTTCATCCTATGTCTCACTTCTCACCTCACAATCAGAGTCAAAACATAATGATCACAGTAATTATGCCATTGCTGGTCAATCTCCTAGTATTCTCTACCTTCCCTTATAAACAACGCCCCAACATACTTAACACTGCTCCTTCTGAGATAGAGGAACACGTCTTCAACAAAAGTAACTTTCACTCCTCCAAAATTGTTACTAGCCAAACTTTGGAGGTGTTTTTATGGCCTGTCCATGGACTGTAACTTTGTCATTGTGGACTGTCATTTATACTTCTGTTAGGGTCACCCTTGGCATACTGGTCTGAGAGAGGAAGCCAGACAAAATGATATCCAAAAGGTCCCCCATGATGGTTCAGATAAAAACTGTGAACCACTCCTGGGCCAGACCTAAGGGCGGTGTTTGTTGGTGGCCAGGAAATCCATATAGCTCAGTCCAAAAAAAATAAAAATCTGAGTGAGCTATCACATGAACTCAGTACTCCCAATGCTTGGGTGGGGATGGCGACTCAGTGATATACTAATCAAGTGGCAGGCAAGATAAAGAAAGGCTAAGATGGACAAGACCTTGCCAATGGAAACTGGTTCCTGGGACATGGAGTAACTTTATCAAAGGTTTTGATCTAATTGACCACTTCCTCCTCCTTTACTCACTCCAAGAAATTGGGGTTGGCTCCACACCGTGTCCTGGTTCCAACATTTCTTATCAAACAGGTATTTCAATGCAAATTTGGCCCATCCCTATCTCTGCCAGCACCCTTACCACAGCAGTGACCCAGGGATCCCTACTCATCCCTCTTTTACTTTCGACCTTTGTTACAAGCTGCCTTCTGATCTCCCTATCCTTCCAATCACTCTTTATGCATATGGCATGGTTATTCTTTGATCCAGCCCCTCATATTCAACTGTTTAAACCCAGCTACATTCTGACCTTCATTCTTTTAGTTATTGGCTAAACAAACATAGGTTACTCCTAAACCCCTCTAAAACAAAAATATTGATATTTAGAACCTCACAAAAGCTGAAGAAGAAACCTAACAATCTCAACATCGCAACTCTCAATGGATGTCCAATAGAAACAACCACATCTTTTAAATACTTAGGTTTATGACTAGGCCGGTCACTTTACTTCAATAGCAACACTGCAAACATCAGGAAAAAGATAATT